>NC_142026.1:79955604-80256204 GCF_982192425.1 Myodes glareolus
TTGCTTGTTCACTGTGGTTTTACTGCTGCTGAGTGTTTGTAATTGAGATGAAGTAGCAGGGATGAGTCAAACCACCCTCAGGGATAAAAGAAAAAAAAAAAAGAAAAGAAAAAAGGGAAGAAAAGTTAGTTCAATGAGAATTGAATCCTGTAACTTTTTCTTACCAATTTGAAATCATGCCTGGAACTAGATTCTGAAACAGCTATAGAATGGAGTTGAAGCACACATGCTGGCTGAGCCCTTGCCAGAACCAGAAGTTACTGAGCAGAGAAACTGCTCTACTTAAGACTGGTCAGCATGTAAATATGGTGAAGGAGATACACAATTCAGTAGGGCATTTATTTAATAAGATGACATATGTGAAAAAAACATTATTACTCTTTCTTTTTACTTACACCATTAAATTAGTTACCAATAAAATGTTTTCTGCTTTTAGCAACTCTTTGAATTATGCTACAGTCTCTTTAAAGTATCTTGGCTTTTACAAGTATGAATCTTTAGGAAGGATTTAGTATTATTTTTCAGCCTATAATGTATACACATTTACTTACTGTATGTGTATATATATACACATATATGTATATGTGCATGTGGATATATATATACATACATGCATTCAGACATACACATACATCATGAGCTATTTTTAAAAAAAACTGCTAAGACATTTCAATACCAGCCAAACATATTTATCTGAGGATTAATCTTCATCTATTGAATCAGGCAAGATCACTGCCATGCATACAATTATTTAATTAGCAGCCAAATCCTCTGCCAGTCAGCAGCCGTTCCAGGCATACTGATGGGGTAGGAGATGCAAATCTCACAGTTGTACTGCTTTTTCTCATTACTACTGCAATTAGCACTTAAATTGATGCTTTAAACATACTAATTTCTGGAATAATTCAGGATTTGTATGTTACCTGGGATCGCCTCACTGCAGAGCCGACACCAGATTGCTCTGCAAATTGAAGCACTTTTGAGCCAAATAACCATCATCATATCAGACAGAGCCAATTTGCATTTGGTTTTAAAGATAACAGAATGGCAATTTATGCAAATAAATTAAGTAAGTTTACTTCTGAGTTTTCCCTCAACTAATTATAACAATGTACTAATTTTTCATCACATCTAAAACTTGGCTTGAAATCAGTGTATGTTATGCGAGAAATCTGTTGTTGCTAACAGTAGTCTTGTTTGAATTCAAAGATGTTTTTATTCATAATTTTGATGGTAATTTAGTTAGAAGGATAGGCATTTATTATGAATATTTGTGTCAATTTGGGGTTCAACAGAAACTGAACAGTCAATCAAATACTTACTCCTGTTACACTTTTACTTAGTCTTGCTTAAAGTATGTTTCACTTCAAAAAGAAAAGAAACATGGTATAGAAAAAGTTTCTTCAATACCTGAAGTTGCAGAATTGTGAAGAAATGCTGAATACTTACTTTAAAATTTCAGGATAAAATGCTAACAACTTAACACCTAGAAAGTCAAATATTTCTGGCATCATTCATTCATGATTTTTCTCTTCCCAAAGACTGTTTGGATAGACAACTTATTCTGCCTTTCACAACAGCCATTTAACTGTATATACAAGTCATATGTTTCACAAAAGGTGCATATTTGAAAGACTATCTTATAATCTAGGAAGAGAAAAATGATTAATGTAAGACATAAACCAGTAACTGAAGGGATTGTATATATGCCCAGGCATACCCCCTACCCGCAAATGAAATTCAAAGTTTTTGCTCTCGGTAATTAAACCATTACATTTCCATAAGAGAAGAAAACTTTATATGTACAGTAAAAAATACTGTAATTTAAAAAATACAATAGTCCCAAATTTAAACTGAGGTGTTTCAGGTAACATTCACTGGCCTTGTGAGGCATAACAGCACACACAATGCAAAGTGTGTTTTACTATGTGTTAGAATCAAGGCTGCAGTGAGGCTGTGACATGAAACATGGATGATAAATGCTTGGAACACATCAGAGACATGATATGTTTGATTTTGAATTAACTTTTGGTCATTATGTCAAAAACCCTTCACTGTTACCAATTTTTCATGATTCCATTATCACATGGGTTGGTGCCCCACAGTTGAAGAAGCTGTGTTCTAAGTTAAGGAAACTCTTGACCTGGAGGAGAGATGGATATACCTGCTTTGTTTTGGCTGACTGTAACTCGTTCTCCACCATGGAACTGAATATATGGTCTTTCCCTTCACAGGCATGGATCAGCTCAGGAAGGCATTCGATGGATGTTCCCCTAGCATGTGGACCCTTTATGGGTGGTTTCCATTTCCTATGAAATAATATATACCAATAAAATAATTTCTTCATAGCCAAATGATGACAGTGGATTTAACAGTTTCCTTAAAATAGATGTACATTTTGTATGCCACTATGTTAACTTTTAAATAATACTCAGTATTTTCTAAGTCATCTCTACTACTTTATGAAATATGTAAAGTGTAATCTACACATTCAATACTTAGGTTTCACAGATAGTGGGTGTCTACAGAAACACAGGCCATTAGATTTTATGCTAAGAAAAAAGTACAACTGGAATCGTACTCATACTCTTAAGGTTTCTCCAGAAAACTAGAGAGGATTTCCTAGGCCCCGATAGTTCTTACTTCTCATAATAGACCTCCCGGACTTCTTTACTGTTAGAATCCGGCTTTTGTAACATTTACTAATGCAGCTAAAGTATCTTGAGACAGTTACAGACACATATGGGTGTCTGCCTCCTCTTAACACTTCCTACTAGCATGTCTTGCTCTAAGCACAATTGTATTATTGTTCAGGGATATCCCATGGTAGACTCAAACATATTGAGAGTGCCACGGAGCCCAATATATTTGAATTAAATAAAAGAGTCTCCTGGAGGGACTCCATATATGCCTAAGGTATTTTATCTATCTATCTATCTATCTATCTATCTATCTATCTATCTATCTATCTTTGTTTGTTTGTTTGTTTGTTTGTTTGTTTGTATGAGTTCTAGGGTCTCATGTTGCCTAGGCTAACCTTCAACTTGATATGTGGCTGACAATAGCTTTGAACTCCTGATCTTCTTGCCTCCAACTCCTATGTTCGGTATACTAACAGGACTGGTTTATATTGTGCTGGGGATTGAACCTAGGCCTTCCTGCTTGCTAGACAAGTACTCTATCAACTGAGCTACATCCCCAACCCATATCTGAGGGTTTTGTTGTTATTTCTATCTATAGGCTCTAATGATTGTAACACCTTTCCTGGCTGATAAAATTATAAAAGGAACATGATGGCAAGCTTCAAGAAAGCTGTTTTGTTTTGTGAGTGTGAAACAAGGTTTGGGTTGGAAAGTGTCTCTCAACTATGAAGCACTGGTGTGAAAGAAATATTTCATTTAATACTACCAACCTCCATGTATTATGCATTTTTCCCTCTGGCTAAAACCTGTATAACTATTGCATGAGGCCTAAGGCTAAATAATTTGATGCTAACATAGCTCTTCCAGTGTTTCAAACAACATTTTAAAATATTTTACAGAAGTATAATTTTCATTTGAAAACAATTCAGATTCCTTAATTCTCTTGTCTTACAGAAGAAAATGGCAATTTATGTTTGATCACAAAGTACACTATCAATGGCTTCTTAAATGGAGGCTGATATTGTAAGGGAATAAATTCAATTAAAGTATATGTATGACCAACCAACGCTGCAAATTGGAAAGGGTTTAGATAAGAAGAGGTTAAACTTGCTGCTCATCGGGGGGCTAGTAACCCCATTCCAAGGGAGGCTACTATAACACAACTCACACTTTTCTCCCCCTGGAAAACAGTTATTTTCAACCTGAAAGAATCAATGTCCTAAGCAAAACCTGGGACTGTAGTAGCTCTGTGAATGTGGAGAGGAGCACTGCCTTTGTGGCTGCGTGGGTCACAGCGATTGGGCTCAAGTGCGGCATGTATAAACCACTGGGCTGGATCTCAGCTCCTGACCCCATTAAAAAGTTTTTTTTTTTAAATTAAAATAATTACATTGACAAAACAATTACCTGAAAAGGTGAAGATGGTGCTGTTCAATGTTTGGTATTGTAAGAAGAGAAGAATCCTTTAGCCACCGGCCTTGTATCACCATTTGAACCAGGTGGGTGATATTCAGGACAGTCACCAGCCAGCCCTGGCTTGCAGCCACATCCAGCATGGCCTAGATAAGGAAAATGATGTTAGCCTTAACAACAAGGACAACAAAAAAAAAGGAAAGTCAAGCATTATATCTTAAAACTACTATGTATCAGAACAGAAACTAAAAACTGAGCTATAGTTAAGTTGGGGAACAAACTGAACTTCCCACAGAAGGATCAAATCTAAATATACACTTTTGAAGACAGAAAAAAAAAAGTTAGATATTAGTGCCTTTAGAAATAAGAAAAAAATTCATTTTTTTGAGTAAATAGTTAGACAATTCACAGCATCAAGAGCATTTAAAATGTAAATTTTACTGTCTTTCAAATGTAAAACCAGTAGCTGCAGGGAAAAAAGATTTTTTTGTTAAAAAAATATCTTTCTGAAAGATCAGACTAAGGATATAGGCCAACTCTTAATGACAATACAGCACACTGTATTGGCAACTGAATGCGGTCCATGGTCAGTGACGGAAGCAATCCATATTAGACTTTACATCTAATCTAATGTTTTATGGACAAACAAAAGGCTGCATTTGCTTAAGGCAAAACTAAACAGTGAAATCTTATTTAAACAGAGGAGAAGTTTACATAGGCAAAGTGATTTCAATTAAATGAGATTCTGCAGAATGTTCACTGAAAGACATGTAAGTTAATATGATACTGGGCAATAATACAGTTTTGGGACTGTGCTAGCTTTTTTTGAGATGTACCTAGCAATCTATTACAATGATACTTTATAGTAAATATCTCACTGATGTTAAGGTATTATAAAATGTTGTACAAAATCTGTTTTTAGAAATTATTTAAGCTATGTTAGTAGTATGACTTACTATAACTCTATGGTATCAGTGTGAATATATTCTCCTAAGCTTTAAATTTCCAACTCTGTGTTCTATGATTTACAAAAAGAAAAATAATAATAAAAGTCTGTCAAATAAAATCTATGCTCTTTTTATGTACAATATAGGGAAATGGACCAGGGTTCTTTTTTTAAAATATTTATTTATTTATTATGTATAGAATATTCTGTCTGCATGCATGCCTGAAGGCCAGAAGAGGGCACCAGACCTCATTTCAGATAGTTGTGAGCCACCATGTGGTTGCTGGGAATTGAACTCAGGACCTTTGGCAGTGCTCTTAACCTCTGAGCCATCTCTTCAGCCCCTGGACCACGGTTCTTGGATATAATGATTAGCGTGACAGAACTCTCAAACTGGTCATTAGCATCTGTTGGGCTGCCTGCTATATACCAAAAGCCTGGACATAGATATATTTACATGTGTGGATACATAAGTATGTGCATGTGAATGCTTCATCCACACATAGCTCTGAGAAACACTGTATGTATACATTTCTTCTTTTTCGACAAAGCAGAATTTCATTAAGATGGACAAGACAAATGAGTTATAATGAAAGCTATGTAGAAAATAATGTGTTTCAGAAATCAGAATGCTCAAGACCAGCTTAGAGAACAGAAAAATGAGTAATTGTACTAATGCAATATGATGATGCACTTAGAAGTTGTAATGAGGACTAACAAAAACAATTTTACTTTTGATTTTGTATTGTATTGTGACTGGAAATAAATTCCAGATCAAAAGCTCACATCTACAGTTGGATGGACTAACCATATGGTTTTAACTTTGAAGTTTTCATTATGAAGTTGAAAGATTTCATAAAATTTATGAGCATTCTCCACAAGTTTTCACTGTATGATCCAGATGTGAAAATACAAAAAAGAAAATCATGCAAAGTAAGTGCTTATGTCAAGTGAAAGTCCTATCATGAATTTAAACTCATCTTTAATTTACAGAAAAGAGAGGGATGATAAGGTATTGCAACAGTACAAACGTGTAAAATTAAATACGGCTACACATCTGTCTGCCAACCACTGCCTCGTGTTGCTGTCCTCTATGCCCCACCTTCACTGCCTCAGAAGTTTCCATTTATTCCCATTCTAACTCAATTTTCTTTAAACAATACGTACTTCTCTAAGAGAATGAATTTCTAAAGAGGTAGAACTAAACAGCCCATTCCTCTACTTAAGTATTTTCAATGACATTACACTGTGTAGTGAACAAAAACAGACATGTCTTTGTATAGCAGCCAAAACCCTATGACTACTGTCTCTCTTTTCCCTCTGGTCACCTTGCCCAATATACTCTCAGAGGAGTAATACAAAATGGCTGGTATTTTCCAGATTTACACTGTTAATTTTTAAATTAATATCACTCATTTAACCTTATACACTTCAGATTTCCCTTTTATCCTTTGTAGTCTTCCTGATTCCCCCAGACAGATATAGGCCAGTTTGTCTCCTTTGCCTCTACTTACCACAATTTTCTGTTTACATTTTATCCTGTAAATTACAGCCTTCTTGGCATGATAGTTTATAAATATTCTTGGTAATTCTAGCCCTAACACAGCATATTCAGTAAATATTTTGTGGTGGATTAAATGAAAATGGCCCCCAAAGACTCATAGGAAGTGGTATTATTGGAGGTGTGGCCTTGTTGGAGTAGGTGTGGTCTTGTTTTGAGGGCTTTGAGGTTTCAGAAGCTCAAGCCAGGCCCAGTGTCACTCTCTCTTCCTGCTGCCTGCAGATCCAGATGTAGATTTTGCAGCTGCTCTCCAGTACCATGTCTGTCTTTGTGCTGCTATGCTTCTTGTCATGCTGAAAATGGACTAAACCTCTGAACTGTAAGTCAGGCCCAATTAAATGTTTTCCTTTATAAGAGTTCCTGTGGTCACAGTGTCTATTTACAGCAATAAAATACCAACTAAGACATATTTTTTTATTAAGGTATACATAAAAATCCAACTATAATATTATAATATGACTAAATGACTAAATCATTGAGATCTACTAAAAGCAGTATAAAAGAAAAACACACAAACTTTGATGTCAGACAGATTTGGATCCTAATATTATCCCATTTAGTACGCACATCTAAACTTGAGAAAGTCACTTTACACTACTGGATCCTGAAGAGGTTCTTTGGAAGCAAAGAGAAAATATACAACACAAGTCTCCCAGCAGTTGTTTGCTGCACATGAGACGGTAACAGAGACCTAGTTAAACATCATAAAACAATATTTTTCCCTCTCTCCTAGCAGAGATTTTCTTTTATCTTTTTCATGACCATTTCTACACAGTGTGGGAGGAGTAGAGGAGAGGAGCATGCGTGGTCAGGAGCAGATGCATGGGTTGGGTATCCGGAGAGGTTTGCGGTTACAAGAAATCAAGGGACAAGGCAAAGGACCTGTGCAGGACAAACTAAGAGATGTCAGTCTGGTTCTCAGGTGGAGTGTAAGCTCATGCCACAGTTTGGAGGGTCATAAGGATGGGAGACTGAGGATCCTGGAAGCATATGTCTGATCCTGGGAAGGACTCTGTGTCTTAGTATTTTACAATAATCTTTCCCAGGTCACGCCAGAGTTTATCATAGATATCTGATAGCCAACCAAAGAAGATTGCTTTAGCACACTGAGGAGACAAAGTTAGAATGATTCTGAGTACAGAAAAACATGGATAGGGAATAGCACTTTGTATGACTTTCTCTTACTAAATTGGAATCTATTTCCATTGATTATCATTTCTAGCTATAGGGGAATAAAGATGTGATTTCTAGCACTGTATTCATTTTTATAAAATTAGACAACAAAAAACTATCATAATAGAAACAGTAAGGATGTCAGCTATTTTCTGAAGAGAGGTGGGCTGGAGAGGAGTTGATAAGTTTAGTTTTGGACACTTAGTGAAGATGGAGCTATGAAGCCAGGTGGGCTACTGAGATGAAGACAAACTCCACAGGGAGTACAGACTACAGCTGGACTCAGAAATCCAGGGTACAGAGTTGGCAGCCGGAAAGTTGCAATGAGCAGCACCGCTCACAAACGAATCAGTGGCAGAACTGGGGCAGGAGGCAAAACCCAGAAAGGTAGGAGAAGGTGGCACAGAAGGCCATCTGAGCAGTCTCCACAACACTGGAAATAATTTGTGATTCAAATAGATATTTGCTAAATGCTTGTTAATTGTCAAACCATCTATTAGTATTTTTATGTAACATTAAATTTAAATGCATTTTATAGATGAAGAGCGTGGCTCAGAGAGAGAAAGAAACATATTTAAGACTACAGAGTTTTAGAAAATAAGTCTGGTTAGGATTCAAATTCAAGTTGTTGGGAGCAGCTCCCATGGTTTATTCAGTATAGTAAATAGTATATATAATTAATAGTAACATAATAATAGCATATATAGTACTAAATATCATTAGTATACTAAACAGCCAATGAATCAGAATATGTGGAAGGTGTGTAGAATTTGAGTGGGCCTGTGATTTAGAACAACTGATTTTATGAGGAATGTGCATATTAGATCCAATGGGACTTCAAGGATATTTCTCAATTACAGAAAACAAAACATTGTTATGGAATGGTTCCAAGACCCTGAAAGATTCAAAAAAATCTGTGGATATTTAAGTCTCTTATTTAAAATGATAGTATTTATTTGAAACTTCTGCATATACTCCTCTATATCTTATATCGCCTGCAGATTACATATGATACCTAATATACTACATTGCTTAAGTAATGACAAAAGAAAAAAAGGTTAAAAAAAAAGACTACGTCCAGCACTGATCAAAGTCTTCCAATATTTTGCTCCATGGCTGGTAGAACATGCAGAATTGGAAGTGGTGAATAAAGAAAGCTGATGACTACAGACTTCAGTGCAGTTCACACATACTTGGCACTGGTTTGCAGCTGGTGTGGTATGTTAGACACTGACCAACGGTTGAGAACTGTACCTCTAGCTGTAAGGTTCTGGGCAAATTAACTATCGAGGTTCATTTTCTACATCTGAATAACTGATTCTGATCTGCCACTTTTTTTTTTAAAGAGTTCTACCTTCCGTATAAGCTTTAATATTTTAGCAATGACATATGAACATAGATAACACTATATGTTTGTTTTTTTGGGGGGAACATTTCCTTTTTTCTTTTTAAGTGAACTCTAGCATTTTTACGGTCATTTCTAGTAAATACCAAATAAGCTGTACAGAGAAGAGACCATCCTGAGGTCAGGCTATGAGGGTTCAGAAAAGAAGGGAATTCTGTTGATTACTGATGGTCTCATGAAACCAATGAAAGGAAAAGAAATTTCTGCAGATGAAGGTAATTGTCTCTTCATTAAGGAAGCACAAAAATACTTAGAGGAAAATCTGAGTAAATCAACAATGAAAAAAAAAAATCCTAGAGCAGCCCTGTTGTCAACAGCAAGACTCTGTAGTGGATTCAACAATGCTTGGAGCTTATTTCCTGCAATAACGAGTAATCATGCCTGAAGGCAGAGAATTCACAGTTCCTGTTCATAGTTACCCATGGCAGTATGAGCTTTTAGCACATTGTGACACTAGAGTTAAAGTGGCTACACTTTGGCTACAATCATAAGGGGACAGGAAGTAAATTAAGAGAAGGGGAGAAAAGATGACCTATATAGTACCAGTAATGCTCAGTCAAGTTGACCCATAAAGATATCAATGAGAGAGGGGACTCAAGCAATGGTCATGCACGTTCTGGATGAGGCAGTTTGATGCTGATCACACTGCAGGAGTGTAGGTTGCAGGTGATCATAATGTTTAAAAGTCATCTATTGAAGTCACTATGAGGGACTGATGATGGCGAACTGACACTATAAATGATGTTTGAGGAAGAATGGAAACAGTTAAAAAAGAAATCTAATGGATTTCTAATGGAAGCTGGCTCCCTAGAAGGAAATGGTTGGAGAGACAATAGGAGGCTAGATTTTATCTCTGAAGGACAAGAACTGCTCAACATGAGTTTCAGAGGAAAGGAGAGAAAAACAAATTAGCCTGCATCTGCGTATGTCTGAGTGAAGGAGTAAAACTGGAAGGAAGAAGATGAAGCAGAGGCAAACCCCAGAAAAGACAAAGTACACACCCCAAAAGCATTTCATCCTCAAGGACTTCTGAAGTGATTCATGACATGCAAAGGTAAAGGAATGCAGGATGAACATTTTGTTTAGTTAAAGGCATGCTTTAGGGTGTGGACAGACCTCACATTCTCAAAATTTACTATATATCTAACACAAAAATCCCAAGGCTTCCCAAGTTTGATTTGAACAGCTAAACCCAGTAAGTTTCATTGTAGCATGAAGGACTGAATTATCCAAATGTAATGTTTTTCTTCTCATCTTTTATGACGGCAGATTAAACAGTGAACAGTTAAAAGTATCAAGTAATAGAAATCTGTAATTATTGTGAAACTACCCAAATGGTAAATTATACAAAGTCATACTGTGTGCAAACATTATGATGAAAATATTTGTACCAAAGCATACAGATTATAAAAGTTTCACAAATAACCTAGTTTAATCTTTACCAACAGTAACTGTGAGACAGATAAGAAAAGAGAAGCTTGCGGAAGGTCAGTGACTATGAACTAACACACATGAAGAGTGATGGAGGTAAGGATTAGTCTCATTTTTCCAATTTCAGACCTGTGCTCACTGCATGAGATTCCATTACCTTTGCTGACTTACCCACACCTAGGAAATGAACACTAACTTTAAACAAAATAATGTAATTAAATAATTACTGTCTATGAATAAATTTTGCCAATACAAGATTCAAAATGAAACATGTGAATTAGCTTTATTCCATATAGTTGTATTTAAACATCAGCTCGTTGGGCATTATTTTTGAAACAGAATTCATTCTGGAGTAAATGAAAATAAAACTGAATAATGAGCACTAATACAATTAAGTCAATTTCACTGTATGGCAAGAGACCAGTGAAACAGAATAGCAAAGGAAAAGTCTAATAAAGATTTCTCCACGAACCTAAACTTCATTTTAAGAAATCTGGACTGCAAAGCATGTGGAGTCTGGCATGTGCTGCTCCAGCCATGTGCCTATGATACAGCATTCTGAAGACGGCTTCTTTTCCTGGATTCTTTCTTCCTATGAGAAACCCTTCCTCTACCCTATCATCTCTCTTACTGTATATATTGATTATAAAGAGATCACAAGCATATTAGCACACCAATAGGACAATAGCTGAAATAACAGAGAACATTGCCATTTCTGCTCGAATTAAATAACATAAAAATAATATTTTATTACCCGATTTTAAATATTTATTTCATCCAAAACGAGAGAAAGTTACATTAATGTAGAGAAACAAAGTTAATAATGGAGTATCATGTGAGTGAGAATCACTACAGGAAGATGATAAAACCAAGGCCTGAGAAACTATCATAGCTAAGACAGGTCAAGAGAGAAAAGAAAGTCAGGCTAATTTATGTAGTATCCTGAATGACAGTATATAAATATTAAATAGACCTGAACAAAGATGGATTTTGATTAATAATGATTTAAGCTTATTACTTATAAGAAATATACTGCACTAAAATATGTGTGATGCAATTAACAGAAGAGGCTATCCCGGGGCAGACTGTCCCGGAAGAGAGCAGAACTGAACACCCATGGACTCAATACAACCTTTCCTGAAGTCTCCCATTCAAGCATTAACCAAGCCTGATTCTGCTGAGCTTCCAAGATCAGACAAGACTGAGAACATTCAGTGCAGCAAGGCTTTAGACAACCTTCCTTGAAAATGCAAACTATTCTCAAATGAAAAGCATACGGAAATAATAATAAAAACCCTCAAACACAAATGAACTAGAAACTCATTGTAGAAGCTTGTATGTCAAAGACTGTAAGCAAACCCGTTGCTTAGCTCCGAGCTCCTGGAAGTTTTGCAAGGACAGGAAGGCCCCTGAGAATAGCTTTCTGGAGAAAAAGGCATAGTCATTTAAAGGTTCAGATCCTGTGAAATAAGGATACAATATTTTGTCAATAATTAAAATGCTGAAAGTACATTTATAAGATGTTTTTTTCAGTAGCAACAGTTGTTCATTGTAACTTTCTCCTAAACTTTGACCCCCAGAAGGTTAGCATTCAGGAAGCTCAGCTGCTGTCTAACAAACTTAATTAATCAAAAAGTCATTTCCGAGCTGTAACTATGAGTAAAAGCGCTTCAAGTGTCCTAGCAAGCCTACAAGTTAATCAAAATGCTAATGCAGTACAAATTAAAGTTGTGATTAACATTTCACAGTAGCTGCTTAAGTGAATTGATCACACAAATGGGTTAAGCATTACTCATTTCCTAAAGCCCCAACCGGGAAAAGGGTTGTTATGTGGGTGTGAGGAGAGGAACTGAGAATAGAAGGCTACTTTACGACAGCACCACACTGTCAATAAATCATCCCTGAGCTGCCATATGAAAGCTTACAGGTAGTTATGCCAGAGGAAACAGCCTTCCAAATTATATTACATTCCCTGAAGGGAGAGGGCTTGCAAATTCACAGGAGTAAATAAAGGTGTCTAACACCACAAAACATACATATTTGTGTTAGTTTTGGAAGTGCTAAGCCCATGGGCTCTGGTCCATGCCTAGCAAGGATGATTCTTTTTTTCTTTTTTCTTTTTTTTAGGTGATTTTGGTCATTGTGCTGAAGAGTTAAGATGAAACTATGACTATCTGGACTGAATGCCCACTGTAGTATAGATTTTTTCCTGTGGAAGAAAAAAATCATTAAGGATTAAGTTCATGTAGTATAATGTGCTTTAAATTCTTAGGCAGTAGCAAGATTTCACAAGGCTTCTATGGAAAAAGGGGGTCCTTGGCCGTCTGGCCAAGAAAACAGCCTAAATTAGACTCTACCCAGGTCTCTTACGAGTTTGATAAGGTCACATAAAAATGTTTATAGTAAATGGACTACATGTGTTGGTAGACAATTCAAAATTTTGCAGTCGAAAATCTTTTAGGTCGTGGGAAAACTTAACACACACACACACACACACACACACCCCTCCCTATCCTTCCTACCATCTTCTATTAAGAAACTAGAAAGAAAAAAGCCAAAATATTTGTTTTATTTGTTCATGATGAACAGGTATCTCCTGCATGTCATCTTTCCAGTCAGTGATGCTCCAGCTATTAGAGGTTCCCAATATACTTTAGCTCTGAAACCCTCCCATAGTGTAGCACTCCTCAACACAGACCGGAATAACAGATAGACTGCTTACAAATAATCTACTTATCTTACTTTTATCAAAATGACCTGGAGAGATCTTCTGAAACCTACTGTGCTACCTACTTTAAGAAAATCTCATTTTGTCTAATTAGAAGCATTTAACATTGGAAAGGATTTAACTAAGAATACAGTAGATTCACCTAACATTTGCAATATCAAAACATTCTTACAAGTATTGGATTAAGGATTACACCAAGTACTTCGTATTTAAGCTTGGTAATACCTGGACTTCTTTCACTGATAATTGTACTTGGCTCTAAACGACTAAACCCCACTCATTCAGATGATTGTGACATTTTTCAATGCACTCCCAATCACTAAGCCCATGCTAGTGAGCACCAGGTAAACATACTCACTTTCCTCTATGGTATTTGATTCTTTGGAAATCAAGTATTTTTACAGGTAACCCCCACAACAGGAATGAATCATTTACTAATAAAATCTAGACACAGAACATTTACAGTTATACTGTACTATACTTTCATTCAAAAGACTGTTTCTTTTTTTTCCAATTTTCCCCTTTTGTAGCATTGAATGTAACTCAGATATTTTATTCTCTCCTCTTCTCATACTCTAACATATGGACACATACTTTCAGAAGCACATGTATTGTTTATCCATTAGCATATTTAGCAGCAGTGAAGCTGGGGAGGTAGCACAGTGAGTAGTGCACTAGTTATAACATACCACAGGCTCTATGTTTGATCCACTGCAACCTCTAACAATGGAGAAGTGCAGGCACATAAGCCTGTAATGTAATTTTCGCCACTCCTAAGGTGGAAGCTAGAGAATCAGGACTTCAGGCTAGCATGTGAACTAAGTCAGTTGGAGACTCACCTCATTAGGCTAGATTAGACCCTAAAGCAGATCAAGAAAAGAAAACAAAATAGAAAAAAGTAGATTGAAGATGAAATGTTGTCTTTTCAGAATTAATGTGAGTTATAGAAAATAGAGTCATGTGATGTGTGGTATACATTTACCTTACCAGAAACTTATGAAAACTCATCATCATTTTTTATCTTTAGGCTAAACAACAACTATATCAATGAACTTTTAAAGATTTGCTTTTGTAAATTCAAGAACTTATCTAAGTAGAGAAAGGTATGTCATCACAATATAATTACATGTTCCATTCTTCTATTTATGCAGTTGGTTAAAATAATATTATTTTTTAAATCTGAAAATAGATCTACCTTAAGATACAGCTATACTAGTCTTGGACACATACCCAAAGGACTCTACATTCTACAAATGTACAAAATATATTTGTTCATCCATGTTCAATGCTGCTCTATTCATAATAGCTTGAAACTGGAAACAGCCTAGATGTCTATAAACTAATGAATGGAGAGTGAAAATGTGATATATTACACAATGGAATATTATTCAGCTATTAAGATGAAATTATGAAATGCACAGGTAAATGGATGAAGGCTGAAACAATCATGTAAGTAGAGATGACAGTTGGGTTTTCCGGCTGCCTCACTGGGAATCACATAGAAACTATATTAACTACAATACTGTTTGACTTACTAGCTCAGGCTTCTTATGAACTAACTCTTACATCTTAAATTAACCCATCTCTATTAATCTGTCTATCATCATGAGGCCGTGATAAGGTTCCAGTCTCTTTTTCCTTCGGCAGCTACATGGTGGCTCCCTGACTCTGCCTTCTTTCTTCCTGCATTCAGTTTAGTTTTCCCCATCTAATTCTATTTTGCCCTGCCATAGGCCAAAGAAGCTTCTTTATTAACCAACAGTAATAAAACATATTCACAGCATACAGAGTCCCACATCACCATGATCCTAAGCAAAGTAACGAAGACCCACAAAGAACTAGAATGTAGCTAGTATGGGGCCAGGAAGAGAAAGTAACCTGAGGTGCTATAAAGGGCAGAGTAGAGGGAATATTGGAAAGGACAACTAAACTAAAGGCCTTGAAAAAGTCACATGTAAGCCTACTACTGTAGAAGATTCCAAAAATATATACATATGCAAATGGAAGTTAAATGGATCTAGCATATAAAGGGGCAGAGGTGCCCAAACCAGACACCACATACTTCCAATTAAAATATTTGGAATTATTAGGAATGGGTTGCTTCTTTTAGAATTATTGTCCTAAGCAATAGGACAATATTCCCCCAATGAAACATTACAGGGTACTGACAATGCTACTGGTTACCTATCAAAGTCTGATGGTAAGACACTACTGAAGACACCGTTTTCTCAAAGTTGGAGAAGTTGAGCTAACATCCAACTAGAAGCTTCACCCCTACTGACTAACATTTATAGTGCTGGAATTTAATATACATGCTATTGGAAGAGAAACATAATGATTGATCTCAGTCAGTTATGAACCCTGCAAGCTACACCAGTGACCTGCTTGCTGGCGTCTATATCAATTAGAACAATAGTGGCACAATTCCTAACGACATATTGCTATATCCACAGAGCAGAACACTGTTGAATCCTTATCAGAGAAGCTTTTTACAGCAGATGGCAATTAACACAGAGATCTACAATTGGACAACACACAGAATGAATGACTTTGGAATAGATAGCCCTAAATGGGGTGTCTATATCATACCCTTCCCCTCTCAAGGTTCTGGGGACTATGTAGAAGAGGAGGCTTAAAGGTTATAAGAGCCAGAAATAATGGATGACTCCAAGGGAACAGTATTTTCTAAGGACAACACATTTAATTCTCAAATGAACTCACAGATACTATGACAGTACACACAAGAACTGAGGAAAGAAAAAAATAAGAAAAAATAAAACAAAAGAATTAAGTTCAAATGTAAGAAAATCCAATGGAGAAGTAAAGGAACTAACTACCAGGCATCATGATTCAAATGTTTTAGCAGAAATCTATAGATTGTTTCCCCTCCCTCCCTCCCTCCCTCCCTCCTACTCTCTCTCTCTCTCTCTCTCTCTCTCTCTCTCTCTCTCACACACACACACACACACACACACACACACACACACAGAGAGAGAGAGAGAGAAAAGAGACAATACAGAAAACGTAATGAGAAGCAGGATACTGATATAAACTAAGCATAACTTCCTAAAATATATTTATTAAAGAAAAACATAGCTTCAGGATATAGATGGTAGTGGAAACTACTTCAAGTGGTCAAAGTTACTATCATCAGTAACGGCTACATTGCTGTCATGAACTGTATGAATGTGATACATTAACAGGGCAAACCATCTCTGTTGTGGTATTCTTGCCAAAATACTGAATATGAATGCAATCACAAGGAAGTACTCATCTGGCAAGTTTACATTGTGGGGCACTACAAAATCATTGCTAAGATAGTCAAGGACACTAAGCATTTGTTAACAAATAAAATTTTGGATCCTGGACCGAAACTGGATCCTTTGGCTGAATATGGAAAAGGAAAGTTTTACTGAGTTGGTTATGCAAGATAAATTCTGTGCATGATATTTAGATGATGACTATAATGGTACTCAATTTATTTGCAAGAATAAAATGTACTTCTGCACCTTTCATGCAAGCCTTCCTGACCCCAGTGTTCATTAACTGTCTTTGTGGAAAGGATGAAAAAAACCCATAGCAAACACAAATGAGTATCCAGGGCCAGAGCTGAAAACCTAGAACTTTAACCCTGTGAAGTGTGACTAATGAGGAATGGTAAATCATCTTCCTAGAGAGGTAGATCATGTGTCAGCTACGAAAATGTATACAAAGTACTGATGTGTTAAAGGCTTATTTCCCTCTGAATTTTTGATATCCTGTGTTTACCTTATTTTATATGGTAACACTTTTGAATAATAAAAATGTGTGTTATATGCTTTTAATTCCAGGAGACAGGCAGAGGCAAAGAGGTGGAAAGGCAGAGGTGGATGGATCTTTGTGAGTTTAAGGCTAGCCTAATCTACATAGTCTCCATAATCTACATACATAATCTACATACATCTCCAAGATGCCCAGGGCTTCACGGAAAGACCCTGTCTCAAGACAATAACAACAACAAAACCAGAAACAAAGAATAATAAAAATGTCAAAGTTTCTTTAAAAAGCACGCAAGCATTTTAGAAGAGCAGAAAGCAGAAAATAAAAAGCATACTAAACCTGCCACCCAGATACAAGTGCTGTAAAAATCTCTCAGTGAAAACATCTTAGAATTTTTCTTAGACGTAGGAATTCTTCATATATATATTTATCAATAGAACTGTCACAAAGTATAATTATAATTAATTTAAGAGGTCCTGGATTATTTTTGAACCTTTACCATTTTAAAGAATGTCCTTGTACTGACATCTTCAGATAGACTTAATATACCTGTAAAAAGACTTCTAAAAATTACACATTTTGTGACAGGAATGTTAAAAAATGTAAAATGTAGAAAGTCAAGATCTCTCATAATTCAATCTTGTCAGTGTACATCCTTCATCAAAACTTAATTCCCTGTGGTTTCTCCAGTCAAGGGCAGCTTCTTTCTTGCAGCTGTGCTGGAAAACCCTGAATCATCTTCAGTTTTATCTGACTGCTAAAAATTCTCGTCCATTCACCCTGCTCTTTAAAAAAGTTATTCAAGAACCATTTAGGATCAAACCACTTCTCATCTACCACACCTATACTATTCCTTGTCTCACTCTAGAGCATTCAAGGTATAGAAACCTTATTGATAGGGTTTTAAACTCTAATGTTCATGATGATATAAAAAACTGGTAGAGTATTTTTCATTTAAATTACATCTCAGCAAGGGTAGATTTTCTTTATATATTTCAATAAAACAACACTGCAACAAACACTTTGTGTTGATTACAAAAGGAGATAAATGGGTCTAGGTGACATTTATTACTTTGGATATCAAAACATTTACAATATATAAAACACGAGTACAGTTTTCACTATTTTTTGTGGGTTCAGAAAGTAACTATTTTTTTTATAAAAATTATGTTAACATGGGAGTACTACTATTATCTTTAAGTGAGTTATTGAATATTTGAGAATATTTGAGGTATTACGAATATCACTAATGAACCAATGCTTCAATGCTTCCCTCTTTAGAGTGAAGTCTAAAACCCACATTAAGCTTTAGCTCCTCTCTGCATAGGTTACTACTTTCTCCATAATCTCTTCTTCTACCTCTTTCTGTGCTATTTCTATCCACCTCTTTTCAATGTTTTCAATAGCCATTTTGATTTTCTAAGTAAACCAGGTGGCTTCCTATAGGAAAGCTTCAGTAACTGCTTCTCTGTGGAGAATATACCCCACCCAGGGCTCAAGGACTTCACCTTCCCCACTCAATTTTAGAGACAGAGTTTCACTAGGTAGCCAGGATAGAGTCCACCTTTTATATGGCTCGGGTTGGCTGCAAACTCAAGATTCTCCTGTCTCTGCTACTGAAGTGCTGGGATTACAGGTGAGTGCCATGACACTTGCCTTGACTTATATTTTTTACTATTAGCCTTTGACATCTTGAGTCATTAAAATATGGATACTTCCTTTTTTATTACTATATGTCCTATGCATATAATGTTCTAGGCATACACTTCTCCTTCAGTATATTCTGGTTAAATGTGACTGAACTGGTTTTAGTTTTTAGTTTTTTTTTGAGACATGGTTTCTCTGTATAACAGCCCTGACTGTCCTGGAACTTGCTTTGTAGTATAGACAGGCTAGCTTCAAAGAGTGCTGGCATTAAAGGCATGTGCTACCATGATTGGCTGTAACTGGTTTTATAATATAACTACATTTGTTTTTCCTTAGAAAGGTACTGATTTGACTCACCAGGTATTTCTCAACAATGCTAGAATAAAATAGTCTTACACGTAATAAGATATCAGAAAGGCTGTCATACCTGACATACTCTGAGAGCTTGGTCTAAGACCGTTTTGGTATCAGTGTCATAATCTGGGCAGGGCAGCATGGCTCGGCTGAGATGTGCCTGAAGCAAGAGATGCGCCTTGGTGTGAGGACTGTCAAATGAGTGAGGATTTAATTCAATGGGAAGACATTTGGCCAATTCGCTGTTTGTGTGGTCCTCATTGTGTCTTACTGGCAAGTCTGTGTATTCTTCTGCATCCTGTAAAACAAAATAAATTTCAACTTAATGATTAGAAACACAATAATTAATGTACTTCTCAGTGATATTATTTTTGTGATCTGAGAAATGAACCCAGGGCATTGCACATGCCAGGCAAGTATTGTACCGGTTGATTAATACACTAGTTTTGATTAATACACTTTACTTGATGATGTTTAAAACATGATTTAGAAAAAACACAAATAACCATATCCCTTCAAGCCTTATTTAACTTAATACTATCATTAATACATAACTAAAAATAATAATGTATATTTGAAATCCATGAAGACACACTTGTTTTTAAAAAGTTAAAAAAAAAAATCAGAGGATCTACTAGGTGCTATACTATTATGAGAGTGGGGCCACACCAGTGAATGAGAACCTGTGTTCCCACTAGGGAAAACAGACAGTTTCGTAAAGTGTAATGAATGCTATGCTATGCTAAGAACAGAACACTACGGAGTATTTCAGTTTGGGCAACCTACTTCTTCATGTATTTTTTATGAAAAGTGACGCTTTTGATCTTTCAAGAGTGGGACAAACAAAGCAGTGCTGGAAAAAGAATCAGGAATGGGACTAGTGGAGTGAGCAAAGGGCATAGAACAGGATCATCAAATTATTGTGTACTAAATGCTAATTTATTAATGATTTTTTTTAGAAACTTCTATAGGTACTTATGACTGACATGATAGAGACAAAAGCCTAAAAGTAAGTAGCATGTTCCATTAAAAGCAGATTAATCTACTTACTTAAAATATTTTTTGTGAATAAAAAAATCTTATTTTTTTCAAATATGTAGTTGAGATTCAGCCTACTGGGCCAATATGAAAGTTCAATTCCATATGTGGCATCAGGGATGGGTTAATGTTACCAATGGTTTCATAACATTTGGTTAATATGGAAAGAACAAAGCATATGAAGCAGTGACTCTCAAGGTACTGGCCATGGAATACTTGATGTTTAGGAACCAAGCTAGGTTTAGCCTTACTGTTGTCTAGCTTACAGTGTAGAGGCTTTCCAGGATGTATTTTAGAAAAGCACAATCCAAGCAGACAAGGAGATGGAGTTGTAAATCTACAGAGATGAAGGTAGCTAAAGTTTATGCATTAGTACTAGAGAAAATAGACACCAAGGGTGAGGAAATAGATAAGGAGGTGCTCATGAGCTCCAGAAATCGAACTCCTCTTTGAGTCTCCATCAAAATATTGTCTAGACGACCTTTTCACAGGTTGGAGAACAGTTGTGCAGTACCAGTGAAAATAATTTTATGGTTTGGGTTCAGTACAGCCCGAGGAACTGTATTACAGAGTCACAGCATTAAGAAGGCTGATAACAACTGATTTAGAGAATGTATGTTAGAAAATTACCTAAAGTTGTGAGAGAAAAAAAAATTCATTCAAAAAACATGGACTTAAAAAAACAACGTCTCATACTGAAACAGTGTCTGAACTAACTTTTATTGCTACTGCACAGAGCAGAAACATTCACAGTCCACAGGCTACAGGGTAGAGATGGTTTGCCTGCGGATTGGGGGATAATCAGCTATACAGTGAGTACTACTCTGGACCTGCCTAAAAGGGAATCACAAAAGCAACATATAAAGGAATCACATGCTTCCAAGTAAATTAACTGAATTCTAGAACAAGGCTCAGAAAGATTTATAGGTTTATAAAAATTCTTGAAGGTGAAGAAATTTGCATCTAATTAATGATTACTAGTCAAGCAAAATAAAGCAGGTAAACAGAATCTGTAACAAGGAGAAAAAACATCTATGCAAAATAATAAGGAACTAACAAACAGTAAAATTAGCAAAGACACACTGAGTGACAATCATTCCAAACAAAAATAATGTATGTGCAATGCAGTTTCTAACACATAAAAAAGTAAACTAGATGATTAAAAAGCATTATTTTTAGTAGGAGAAAAATGGAAAGAATATGGTTCTTTTATGACTAATAAAGAAATACAATATGTGCAGGGCGGTGGTGGCACATGCCTTTAATCCCAGCACTTGGGAGGCAGAGGCAGGCAGATCTCAATGAGTTTGAGGCTAGTCTGGTTTACAGAGCTAGTTCCAGGATAGTCAGGACTGTTAAACAGAGACATATTGTCTCAAACAACAACAACAACAACAACAACAACAACAACAACAACACCCAAAACCAAAAGAAATACAGCATCATTTGAAAATCGGAATGTTCAGCTAAAAATGTATTATAAATCCTAAAAAGTACAACTAAAATAGGAAAACACAAGTTATAACCAACAAATAAACCTAGAAGATAAGAAATAATCTATGAAACACGCCCTGTTCCCTGTAGCATGAGTTCTATTGGGTTTGAATAATAAAAGAACAGAGTCAGATACTGGGGAAAATGCTGAAGCCATATCTTACTTTGCAAACTACTTAAATTGGTTTAATAAAACACTGATTGGTTAGTTGCCAGGCAGGAAGTATAGGTGAGGCAAGCAGACTATAGGGCAGGACAGAAACTCTTCTTCCAACTACATGTGGTGCTAAAATGTTTGGCAAGTACTTCCACATAAAACCTGACAAAGGCTACAAAAGGAATTCTAAACACAAAAGAACAGAGTCAAGTATGGCTTCTTGGTAGTAGCATTTTCTTGGGTGGGCTCTGTTTGCTAGAGGCAAACAAAGGTACAGCTCCTTTAAGAAGCCTTCTGACTCAGCATTAGTAGCAAAAACCATGTGGCTCTTTTAAGAGACACTGCTACCAAACACTTATATTGAGCTTATGAGCAGCTGGCAGTACCCCACCATTAAGCGAGACCCTCAGGAAGCCAAGCAAATGAATGGAACCAGTCACTTTAATCATGGATGGCCATGTCTGTTTAGCAGATTAAACTCTCATATGATCAGATAAAGATCTAGACGGAAAAAAAACCAAGCTCTAAATTGTTTACAGTGTATTTAAAATATACATAGGCTTGGGAGATAAAAAGGGGGAAATTCTTGTATACTGCCAAAATTTGTCACTTGAATTAGCTTAATAAAATGGTAATTGGCCAGTAGCCAGTCAGGAAGTACAGGTCGGGCAAGCAGACTAGGAGAATTCTGTGAAGAGTAAGGGTGGAGTCAGGAGTCACCAGTCAGATGCTGAGAAAGCAAGATGAGAATGCTAGCAAATGTACAAAGCCACACGGTTAAGCATAGATAAGAATTATTGATTAATTTAAGCATAAGAGTTGGTTAGTAATAAACCTGAGCTAGCAGCCAAACATTATAATTAATATAAGTCTCCTGTGTGGTAATTTGGGAAGCAGCTGCGGAATGGGGCAGAACAG
Organism: Myodes glareolus; assembly: GCF_982192425.1. Lineage (NCBI taxonomy): Eukaryota > Metazoa > Chordata > Mammalia > Rodentia > Cricetidae > Myodes > Myodes glareolus. The sequence goes on from NC_142026.1 coordinate 79,978,271, forward strand.
AAACTCACATCCAACTATAGCTCCTCTCCCAAAAAACTTAAAAAAAAAAACCAACAAGAAGATCAAAGAATAATGATGCATATAAAGTATATATTCATGCCAGAAAATAAAATTTCTAGAAAACAAACATTTTAGATTATACATTCAAATCTGAAGCATACCAACAATCATGTTAATTATAAATGGGTTAGATAACCATAATCAAAGTCAAAAATTACTTGAATAACAACAAATCAACTACATCTGGCCTATATACAATGTAAAGAAATGGATAATACTGAAACAAAAGGAAAGATAAAAAAGATATGCCATGGTAATATCAGTTGTAACAGGATAATGGCAATTTTAATTTCAGAGACAGAGGAATTGTAGAGTGAGGACAAAGCATAAAGAAGACCATTAGTTCTTTGAAGGTCTGGTAGAATATTGTGATGAATTTATCTGACCCTGGGTTTTTACTAGTTAGGAGATTTCTAAATACCATTTCTATTTCATTATGGCTATTGACCTCTTTAAACTGTTTATTTCTTCTTTGTGTCACTTTGTTGAGTCAAATATAACAGGAAATTTATCCATTTTTTTCCATTTTGGTAGAATACAGATTTTTAAAGTATGTCCTTAAGTTCTCTGGATTTCTTCAGTGTTTGTTGTAATGGCTCCCTTCTCACCTCTGACTATTAATTTGGATCCCCCTCTCTCTTTTGGTTAATTTGGTTAGAGGTCTGTCAATCTTGTTAAACTATTTTTTTATAGAAAGCAACTCTTAATTTCATTGATTATTTGTATTGTTTTTGGTTTTGATTTCATTTCATTGATTTCAGCCCTGAGTTTGATTATTTATTTCTATCTATTCTTTTGGGGTATTATTTCTTCTTGTTTTTCTAAAGGTTTCAAGTGTATCATTAAGTCATTAATATGAGATCCCTTGTTTTTTTCATGTGAACCTCCACTTAGAACAGCCTTACTGTGCCCTATAGGTTTAGGTATGTTGTGTTTTTATTTTCATTCAGTTTTGGAAAAAAGGAAAAACAAAACTTGAATTTCCATCTTGATTTCTGTCTCTACCCAACTTTCATTCAGTAGCAAGTTGTTGAGTTTACATGAGATTGTTTCCTTTCTGTCATTTTTAGTATTGTTGATATTCACCTTAATCCATGGCAATTGAACAGGATGAAGAATGTTCATTTAATTTTTCTGTATCTGGTAAGAGTTGCCTTGTATCCTAATATTTGGTCCATTTTGGAGAAAGTTTCATGAGCTACTGAGAAGAAAGTGTAGTTTTTAGTGTCAAATGGAATATTCTGTATTATGACCATTTGATTTATGATATTTAACTTCATAATTTCTTTGGTTAGTAAAGTCTCTCTGGATGACTTTTTTATTAGTGAGAGTGAGGTATTGAAGTCATTCACTATGACTGTGTAAGGGTCAATGTATGATTTTAAATGTAATAGTGATCCTTTTATAAAGTTAGATGACCTTGTGTTTGGTGCATAAGTGTTTATAAGTGTAATATTATGTTTTTGGTGGATTTCCTTTAATGAGCATATTGTACCTTCACTAAATTTTCTGATTCACTTTAGTTTGAAGCCAATTTTGTCCAATATTAAAAGAGCTATGCTTGCTTGCTTCTTGGTTCCATTTGTTTGAAATACTTTTTTTTAATCCTTTCATTCAAAAGAATTATTTTTTTCTTCTGGGAAGAAGAAAAAAGATTCTACTTTCTAATCCAACTTTTGTCTTTATTCTGTTTCTTTGTTATAGGGGATTTGAGAATAATAATAAAAACAATTCTCAATTAAATGATAAACAATTATTAAAAATAGTTACTGTGGCTGAAGAGATAGCTTAGAGGTTAAGAGCACTGGCTGTTCTTCCAGAGGTTCTGAGTTTAATTTCCAGTAACCACATGTTGGCTTACAACCATCTATAATAAGATCTGGTGTCCCCATCTGGCATGCAGGCATACATGCTATATATAATAAATACATTAAAAAGGATAATTGTTGATAATAATATTCAGGGTTATTATTGAGCAGTATTTATTAATTCCTGTTATTTTGCTCTTGTGGTGTGCCCTCCGCCCCACTTGATTAACTGCTCTGGGAATCTTTATTTCTGTGTTCTATAGGGTAGAGTTAACCTCTTCAGACTTAGTTTTCCATCTTGAGCTTTCTGTACAGGTTAATTGGTAGACAAAAATTGCTTAATATTTTTTTAAATCTTGAAATGTCCCCCCCCTTCAACTAAGTAGTCTTGGTTGTGGTCTCTCAGAGCTTGTAGCATAGGCTCTTCTGGCTTTCAGAATCTCCACTGAAATGTTAGGCCTTTTCTCTTGCAGCTCAAATATGCTTTCTTTGTTCTTCACATTTCATGTTTTGATTATTATGTGTCATGAGAAGTTTTTTTTTCTGGTCCTGCCTAATTTTTGTGTTCTATATGCTTCTGTGCCTTGAGAGGCATCTCTTTCTTAAGATTAGCGAAATCTCTCTTATATGATTTTGCTAAAAATATTTTCTATGTCTTTGACCTGTATGATAAAAACGTGAAGACACTGAACAAAGAAACTGAAGAAGATATCAGAAGGTGGAAAGACTGTCCATGCCTACAGATTGGTAAAATAATATAGCAAACATGGGCACCCTACCAAAAGCAATCTACATATGCAATGCAATTCCCACTAAAATTCCAACAAAATTCTTCACAAATCTTGAAAACTCAATTTTCACCTTCATATGGAATCAAAGAAAACCCAGGATAAAAGAATCCTGAAGGGGCTGGAGAGATGGCTCAGAGATTAAGAGCATTGCCTGCTCTTCCAAAGGTCCTGAGTTCAATTCCTAGCAACCACATGGTGGCTCACAACCATCTGTAATGAGGTCTGGTGCCCTCTTCTGGCCTGCAGACATACACACAGAAAGAATATTGTATACATAATAAATAAATAAATATTTTTTAAAAAAAAGAATCCTGAAAAATTAATGGCATGCCCAAATTCAAGTTATACTACAGAGCTTTAGAAATAAAAACATTATGACACAAAGAAAATACATTGATCAATGGAACTGACTGAAGAACCAGACGTAAGTCCACATACCTATGGACACCTGAATTCTAATAAAGAGGTCAGAAATACATGTTGAAAAAAAGACATTATCTCCAACAAATGGTGATGATCAAATTGGATGTCAGCTTGTAGAAGAATCCAAAACAGATCTATAGTTATCACCTTGCAGAAAACTAAACTCCAAACCCACCAAAGAGCTCAACATAAAATCAGATCATTTACATAGTGGAGTTTTAGTCAACAGAAGATTAAATCAAGAAATCTATAGATAAAAGGGTGGAACTAGAAAACAAAATCATCCTGAATGAGGTATTGCAGACCCTCAATGACAGACATGGTTTGTATTCATTTATATGTGGATAGTCACTGTTAAGTCAATGATAATCAAGCTGCAATATGTAGAACCACAGAAGTCATATAAAATGCAAGGGACTAGCAGGGACATAACTCATTAGGGATGGGAAACAGAACTGTTAGAGGTAGTTAGGATGTATAGGGATAGGACTGGAATGGAAGGGTCAAGAGGAGTAAGGGAGGATGAGGGTGGAAATACAGGAAGAGAAAGCTAAAATTAAGGGTTATATGATGTGTAGTATTAAAACCTAATACAGTAGAGCTTCCTAAAATATGTACATATGAGAGGGCATTCAAAATGAAATTGTCAAATAATGAAGGAAACAGAGTTTCACTTTGTCATCTCCTGTCACCAAATGAAGTTTCCAGACCCAAGACTGAACAAAAAAGAAAAATGGAAAAGTATTCAACAAAATCAATACCCCTCTATGATAAAAGGTCTTGGAGAGACCAGGGATACAAGGAACATGTCTAAACATAATAAAAGCAATATACAGCAAGTGGACAGCCAACATCAAATTGAATGGAGAGAAACTCAAAGTAATTCCACTAAAATCAGGAACAAGACAAGGCTGTCCACTCTCTCCATTCTATTCAACATAGTTCCTGAAGTTCTGGCTAGAGCAATAAGACAACAAAAGGAGATGAAAGGGATTTAAATTGTAAAGGAAGAAGCCAAACTTTTATTATTTGTAGATATATGATAGTATAAAAGAGTGACCCCCAAAACTCTACTAGGGAACTTATACAGCTGATAAATACCTTTAGTAATGTGGCAGGATACAAGACCAACTTAAACAAAATCAGTATCCCTTCTATATACAAATGATAAAGAAGTTGAGAAAGAAATCAGAGAAATATCATTCTTCATAATATCCACAAATAACATAAAATATCTTGGGGGTAACATTAACCAAAAAGGGAAAGACCTGTTCGACAAGAAGTTTAATTCTTTGAAAAAGAAATTGAAGAAGATAACAGAAAATGGAAAGATCTCCCCTGGTCTTGGATAAGTATGATCAACAATAAAAATGGCAACCCTACCAAAGGCAATCTACAGATTCAACGCAATAGTCATCAAAATTGCAGCAAAATTGTTCACAGATCCTGCAAGAACAGTACTCAACTTCATATGGAAAAGCAAAAAACTCCAGATAGCCAAAACAGTCTTGTACATCACCATCCATGACATCAAGCTCTATTATTCAGCTACAGCTTGGTACTGGCACAAAAACAGACAGGTGGACCAATGGAATTGAATAGAAGACTTAGATATTAATCCACACACCTATGAACATCTGATTTTCTACAAAGAAGCTAAAAATTATACAAAGAAAGCATCTTCATCAAATGGTGCTGGCATAACTGGATGTCAATCTGTAGAAGAATGAAAATAGATTCATATCTATCCCCATGCACAAAACTCAAGTCTAAGGGGTTTAAAGACCTCAATATAAATCTGACCACACTGAACCTGATAAAAGAGAAAGTGGGAAGTAACTTTCAATGCATAGGCACAGGAGACCACTTCCTAAATATAATACCAGCAGCACAGTCACTGAGAGCAACAATAAATAAATGGGACCTCCTGAAACTGAGAAGCTTCTGTAAAGCAAAGGACACAGTCAATAAGACAAAAAGGCAGCCTACTGAATGGGAAAAGATCTTCACCAACCCCACATCAAACAGAGAAATGATATCTAAAATATATAAATAACTCAAGAAATTAGACATCAAAATCTCAAATAACCCTATTAAAAATGGGTACAGAACTAAACAGAGAATTCTCAACACAAGAATCTCAAATGGCTGAAAGACACTTAAGGAAATGTTCAACATCCTTAGCCATCAGGGAAATGCAAATCAAAACAACCGAGATACCATCTTACACCATTCAGAATGCCCATGATCAAAAAAAAAAAAAAAAAAAGTTCATGCTGAAGAGGATGTGGAATAAGGGGAACACTCTTCCATTACTGTTAGGAATGCAAACATTTACAACTACTTTGGAAATCAGTATGGTGGTTTCTCAGAAAATTAAGAATCAATTTACCTCAAGATACAGCATACCACTCTTGGGCATATACCCAAAATATTCTCAATCATACTATAAGGACATTTGTTCAATTATGTTAATAGCAGCATTATTTGTAATAACCAGAACCTGGAAACAATCTAGATAATCCTCAACTAAAGAATGGATAAAGGAAATTTGTACGTTTACACATTAGAGTACTACTTAGCAGTAAAAATCAATGACATCTTGAGATTTGCATGTAAATAGATGGAACTAGAAAAAAAAACCATCCTGAGTGATGTAACCCATACCCAGAAAGATGAACATGGTATGTACTCAATCATAAGTGGATACTAGGTGTAAAGCAAAGGATATTGAATTCATGATCCTAGAGAAGCTAAGAAACAAGATGAGCCCTAAGTAAAACATATATAGATCCACCTGTAAAGGGGAAATAGACAAGATTGCCTGACAAAATTGGAAGCATGGGGTTGGGAGAGTAGGGAGGGGGGAAGGGGAAAATGAGGATGAGGAGAACTTGAGGGAACTGGATAGCAGAGATGGAGGATGGAGATGAGAGCAAGGAAAGAGATATTTTGATTGAGGGAGCAATTATGTGGCTAGCAAGAAACCTGGCTCTAGACAAATTCCCAGGAGTCTACAAGGATGACCCCAGCTAAGATTCTAAGCAATAGAGAAGAGAGTGCCTGAACTGGCCTCGTCCTATAGTCAGATTGATGAATAGCTTAAATAACACCATAGAACCTTCATTTAGCAACTGATGGAAAGAGAAGCATTGACCTGCATCGTAGCACTGGACTGAGCTTCCACAGGCCAGTTGAAGTGTGGGAGGAGTGAGGAAATGAGCAAAGAGGTCAAGATCATGATGGGGACACCCCCTGAAATAGTTTATCTGAGCTAATGGGAGCTCACCAACTCCAGCCAGACAGGGAAGGAAACAGCATAGGTTCAAACTAGTCCCTATGAATGTGGGTGACAGTTATATGGCTGGAGTAGATTGCGGGGTCACCGGTAGTGGTTCCAGGATTTATCTCTACTGTTTGTACTGGCTTTCTGGAACCTATTCTCTTTCGATGAACACCTTGCTCAGCCTAGATATAGTAGGGAGGGCTTTGGACCTTTTCCAAAGCAATGTGCCTTACCATCTCTGAGTAATGGACAGGAGGTTGGGGAGGGGGTCAGGAATGGGATGAGGGGAGGGAGTGGAAACTAGGATTGGTATGTAAAATGAAAAAAGATAGTTTGTTTTCTTTTTAAAAAATAATAAAAAATTAAAAAATACTATAGATAAATAAATGTTCACTTACATTCAATGTTGCTCTATTCATAATAGCTAGGCATTGAAAATATTCTAAATGTCCATCAACTGAGGATTAGATAATGAAAATGTATTCATTTACACGAGATATTATAAAATTGTTAAGTGAAAATTTCAATAAATAGATGGACTAGAAACCATCATACCAAGTAAAGCAATTTAGAGTCAGACAGATAGACACTGTAGGCTTCGTCTTATATGTGGATGTTAGTTTTCAAGTTTCAGATATGTGTGCTTCATTTATGATATGCACAGACATTAGGTAGTTGGTAAAGCACCAGGGAGGAACAGGGTGATCTCCCAAGGAAAGGGAAATAAAATAGAGTGTTATAAAAGGAAAATGGGGACTGAAGAATAAATGGGGAGAGGAATGGTGGGAGAGGATAAAGGGAATATTGAGAGGGACATCTATTACCAAAGGCCTTTTGAAAATCCATACTGAAGTCTATTACTCTAGAAAAATTTTAATAATAGATAAAAATAATTTAAATGGAGTTACCATATAATGGGGGAGACAAGGCCCCAAGTGGACATATATGCTAACAAATAAAATTCCAATACTAGGAATGGGTTTTCCCTTGTTTCAAACACCACATGCAATTGAAATTGGTAATGCTATTAGTCACCCTCCATAACTTGATGATAAGGTCCTATCATAGAAGATGCCACTCACTTTTGTTGCAGTACATGTAGAAATCAAGATGGGCCTTAACTAGATGTTCCACCCCACTACTGACTACATACATACATACATACATACATACTAGTTCATACATAGGGCTAGACTGTACTATACACGCCATCAGAGGAGAAAAGTAATTAATGTCACCTGGCTATGAGCTCTGTGGCCTGTAACAGCAACTGCCTGCAAGATATCCTGGGCCAATAGTGACACAAATGTTTATGGTAGAAATCAAGTACTTTAATATTGAATTTAAGGCCTACTCCATGAGATAGAACCGATACCTCACAGTGTTCATAAGAAAAAGAACATAAGACTAGATAGGTCATGGGTCCAAGTATAAAACCTACTACTGTCCTACTAAATGAACATAGCAATAAAATATTCCTAAAGACATATTTCTATATGATTGATTATTGTGTCACCCAATCTTTATCAGAAAAGTATGTTGCTCTAAATAAGATGTCTTCATTAAATCCCTTTCTTCAAGGGTCAGGAATCTATGAGTAAAAGGAGGCAAAAAGATTCTAAGCACCAGTGGCAGTAGACGATTCCAAAGAAACACCATTCTTACAGACTGGCTGTCTGATGTACATATGAACTCAAAGAGCCTGTGACAGCAGGCATAACACCTGCAAAAATCTAAGCCAGACAAACAGCCCAGCATAGAGAAGAGGAAGTGGGGTCAAAATATCACCTCTAACTAAGATGCTGATAGCAACTGACAGTTGCTGGGAAAGACAAAATCAGTTTTCTCAGTGGAATGACACAGGTCTGTCAACTACACTTCAGGGAAGGCCTAATGTTCAGGAGTAGCTGACCAACACAAACTTGATTCCATGGCTGCTGTGTGCTTTTTAAATATTTTTATATTTTTGTTGTTATTTGAAAGAGGCAAAGAAAAAACATGTAATTGGGTGGGAGGTAGGGAAGATATGGTAGAACTTGGAAGAGGGAAAAATGTAATCAAAATATATTTCATGAAAACATTAAAAATAAAAAGTTCATTTTATAGTGATAACAGAATCAGCCACAAAAAATGATTTAAGAATGTGAGATACTTCTCATCCAATTAAGTTTCTAAATTTATAAAAAAGTAGGTAGAGTACAGGAAACTAGGATTATAAATTAGTCTGACACTTTAGATGGATTTGGGGGCTTGAAATTAATCGATATTAAGTGTTAGACACAATTTATAATCTCAGCTCTTTTACAGTGAGCTGGGAGGTCATAACAAGAGAGTCACTGGGAAACCTGTGTTCAGATAATCTGGAATATGTAACAAATCAAACCAAACCAAACCAAACAGAAACACCACCACCACCAAAACCAGGGAAGTTTGCTCAGTGTTTTAATATCTCTCTATTTAGCATTATTACAAAGGTCCAGTCAGTGACATCAGGCAATAAAAAGGCATGACGACTGAAAGGAAGAACCAAAACTGTCTTGATTTGATCATCAATGTAGAAAGCCTGACAGACGGCCAACATCGTCATCTAGAACTATTAAATAAATTTGGATATGCAGAACTAAAATTTTGGAAACTGCAAAATTCAGTGGTATAAATTATGAGGATTACCTAAAGATGAATCTACCAAATACGCAAAATCCATATAATTAAAACTATGTAACGCTTCTATAAAAAAGTTCAACAAAATCCAACTAAAGGGACAGGCATCCATTGGTTGTCTCACTCAAACTGACTTACTGGCCTAAAATAGTTCCAACAACACCAACAACAACAAAACAACAACAAAAAAAAACCACAGAAATTCTTTCCTTTTTTTCTTTTGCTAGAAATTCACAAGTTGGTGCCATAATTCATAAGGAAATCCAGAGGAGCTAGAAAAGCTGAAACTCAGAAAAAGGACATCAAAGCAGAAAAGCTATCACTACATGACTTTAAGACTTGTTATAAAGTAGGTATTGTGGCTTATGCCTGTAGATTCAATACCAGGAGGTTCAGGCAGCAGGACTGCTATGAGTTCCAGGTCAGCCTGTGTAATACAGCTCTAGTGCTGTCCTGGAACTATGTGTCTGCCTATTTCTCTGGAGTGCTGGGATTAAAAGCATGTGGGACCTCACCTGGCCTAAAAAAAAGGGTTCTAAGATTTATATGCAACAGGAATTTAAATGGTGTTACTACATAATGCAGGGACAATACCCTAACCAAATATCATACGCTACCAAATAAAATCCCCAGTACCAGGAACGGGTTATATCTTGTTGAGCTGTCAGCCAATGGGTCACAGAGAACCTCCCCTACAACACTGCAGACTATTTCCAAAGATACTGGTTACTATCCACAGTTAGATGGTTAGCAGTTATATCACTGAAAACATCACATACTAAAGTCAGCCTCACATAACTGTTAAAAAGTTTTAAGAATTATTTCATGTAAAGCATGAAATATTGCTAGTTTAGGAAAATAAAAACTAAAATGTTTAAAATCTGTATAACTGTCAAACCAAGTATTAAAAGGAGTGATGAAAATCTTGACCAGAATACAAGATGTTTTTGGAACATCTTTTTGGAACAGCTTTATATATTCACTGAAACTCAGATACACACTTGTCACATGACTCAGTCATCTCCTTTTTACAATGTACCCAATATACAGCTACACAAAGTTTGTATGCAGAAATTGACAACATCATTAACATTGACAGGTGAAGAGATAAACATCTGTGTTCTACATACTCAATGAAAAGAATTAACTATCAATACTTTCCACAACACAAGTTAAGTCACAACAGAATTAAACTACATGAAAAAACAGACCCTTTTCCAAAGAGAGTATACCCTAGGGTTTCAGTTACATAGCACTTAGTAAATACAAACTAATCTACAGTAACAGAAAGCATACTGATGACTGCCAGCACTTAAGAGTTGGAGAGGCTAATGTTCACAGACCTGTAAGGTAACATTTGTTTTGAAATTGTGGACTTCTGCTCATAAAACATGACAAAACGATGAAACAGTATCCACAGGTTTTATTTCTTGGAATTCAGTATTGTAATAAAATCCAAGTATTCTATTAACTATGTGTCAATACATACTATGTACTCAACTATCCAGATATAGTATTTATATATAATATTTTACATTTGAAAATTTTCATTTTCTATTAAAATAAAAGATTATATTTATGTATGTGTCTTTGTGAGTACCAAAATATGGGAGGAATGATTGTAGTGCTAGATCCTAATGAAAAAGATTATTGATAGGAATAGTCCTACTTTTTTACCTTGAGTAAAATGAATTAATCTAATGAAGCAGCTATTGAATACCTACTTCATGTCACTGCCAGCTTTTGGGATAAAGAAACCTTCCAGCAGTGCCTAAAGACATTATTAAATCAACTGCAGGCATACATGGAAGACTGACAGAAAGACAAATGTGAAAAAGAGATAACTGGATAATCAAAGAGTCCAGCAAGGATATGTGACCCAGTAAGAAGGTCAAAGTTGTGTCTTCAAGAAAAACATAGTTAGGCTATAAAGAGATATGAAGGGAGAAGTGAAGAGGGTCCAGAGAACACTGTCCTCTAATGGGGAGGAAAATGGTGACAAAAAGAGAGTGAAAAATAAATTAGTTTTATTTAATATAATTTGCTGAGTAACTTGAATATTATGTTATATTCCTTTAAAGTATAATAATTTGAACAAATGTCAAATTTCTTTTCAAATTTTGTTTTGTAAGTTGTTGCACAACACTGGCCTTTTAGTTTCTTTATGTAAGAAGTATATATTATATATCAGCAGTTAATATGTTGCCTCTAATTTCATCTTGGTTTTCTTTATGAAAGCCATTTCTGTTCTTTTTGGATGTTGATGTAGGAGGGTCATCTGTCTATGTGTTACTTTCATTGGTTAATAAAGAAACTGCTTGGTCTGATAGGTCAGAGCATAGATAGGCGGAGCAGACAGAATAGAATGCTGGGAGAAAGAAGCAGAGTAAGGCAGAAGCAGAGAGCCCCCGTCATGAAGCTGTCAGGTCAAACATGCTGAATCTTTCCTGGAAAGCCATGACCTCGTGGTGAGATACAGATTATTAAAAATGGGTTGAATCAATATGTAAAAGTTAGTCAATAAGAGGCTGGAGGTAATGGGCCACGCAGTGTTTAAAAGAATACAGTTTCCATGTAATTATTTCGGGTTCTAGGCGGTTGGAATCGGCCCGCCGCTCCTTTTACAGGAAGTCACCTGTGAATAAAGAAAGACCAACTACACATTTGTCTTAAGTTTTCTATTGCTGTAATGAAACACCATGAGCCGTTTATTTAGCCTACACCTCCATATCACTGTTTATCATCAAAGAAGTCAGGGCGGAAACCTGGAGTCAGGAGCTGATGCAAAGGCCATGGAGAAATGCTGCTTATTCGCTTGCTCAGTATGATTTCCTCAGCCTGCTTTCATATAGACTCCAGGACTGTCGGCCCAGGGATGGCACTACCCACAACAAGATTAACAAAATGCATACAGCCTGACCTTATGGAGGTATTTTCTCAGTTGAGGTTCTCTCCTCTCAAATGACTGTAGCTTGTGTCAAGCTGACACCAAACTTTACAGTACAATACTGTTTTCTAACAGGTAAATTTTAGAACAGAAGCACTGTCACCCACAGGTTGACCTATCATCTTATTCCATCCAGAGCTTTATCAGCAAGCCCACTTCATATTTCCTGTCTTGACAACTGGTATAAGGGAAAACAAACAAACAAACAAACAAGTCAACGGCAGATAAGGAAGAAGATGGCCAAGAAATCAAGGTGCTTTTTTCCATTCTAGGATATTAAAATCATATTAGGAAAACAACTTATACAGATGAATAGTTACTGGAACTGTAGTATCAAGTGCTAGAGAAGAGTGCTGAAGAAGATGGGAGGTGTTAGAAAGTTTCCCAGAGGAGAATCTGCTCTCGGCTTGCGACAATTTGCAGGAGAGAATGAGAAACTATCTGCATTCAACGAGAAAAGAAGGCAAAAAGCAAATAACAGTAAAATAAAATTTAAAAAAGGTAGTTAAAGATGGTATGAGTTTGTGCCTCCAGAAGAGAGAGGACAATGTTTAATAGTAGAGAAGGTAGGAAACAAAGCAGCACCGTCTGTCAAACACACAAACTCCACTGACAGAGATGTCACCAATCCAGGCAGTTAGGTGTAAGGTTGGAAAGGAGGATAAATCAGATTAAGGCCTGTACAAGATAAAGGTGTACTGACAGCTCTGATTTTTCAAAATCATTATTACTTCTCATCTAATACTGAAAAGAAAAATGTGGTTACTCTTTCATCATTGAAAACCAAATTGGATCTCTAGGTTTTGAGTATGAGGAAGATGAGACATAGAGATTATTTAGAAAGATCAATTAAAAAAATAGAAAATTAGAATTGGAATAAAATGCTAATTAACAGTATTTTTAATTAATATTGTTAATTGTCCAAAGAACCATTTAGATTATGACACAGATTCACATATACAATAATGCAAACACAATTTACTTATAAACATGTATAACTTCTTCCTCTGTGATGGGGGAACTCTTCTATAATAGGCCTTAATTTACCAGTTCTGGACATGCAGACATGTTTCTGAAGTGACTGTTATTTCTGATATTCAAAGGAAGCTTTTGTTGTTGCTGCTTAGCGAAATGATCACACTTACAGAACAATCTGGACTTGATTTCACCATGGAGCCCAGGCTGTGCGTGAGAGCTTGTGGTGATCCTGCCTTGGCCTCTCAGGGGTTGTAATTAGAGTTGACAGCTTCAAGGTCAAGCTAGACTCACATTTCTTTTTCTTTTTTTTTCTTTTTAAAACAATCTTATTTTACATACCATTCCCAGTTCCCTCTCCCTCCAATTCTGCTCCCTCTACCTTCTCCTAACCCCAACCCCTATCCACTCCTCAGAGAGGGTCAAGAAGTTTGGCATATCACTTGAGGCAGAACCAAGCCCCCGCCTCATCCCCATCTAGGCTGAGCAAGGTGTCCCTCCATAGGGAATTCATGCAGTAGGGATGAATATTGGGTCCACTGCTAGCTGCCTCATAAACAGCCAAGACTCACATTTTGTGATATTAGGATATACAAGTGAGCTAACTGCCTCATTTGGTATTAAAGAAATAAAGATGTGCTAAAATGCCAGCCATGAAACTCCTGCTGTTGAAATGAGAAGATGTGTATCTGAGCAGCCATGAGTAGACACATGCCTTACTATGCTTGAGGCTTGAGAATTTATTCTGGTAACTTTTGGTTTTACTTCCCAATCTCAGAATCCCAATTCCATGTAAGATGTGACACCAGTGTTCTCTAAACTGTGCCAATTCTTCCTGAATGGCCCGATTTACTCTTTAATCCCTTCTTCTCCAGGCTTGTGAATGTGCTTATTGCCAGGAGTATCAGTATCAGAAGAGTCTGAGAACAGTCGAGTATATTTCATGTTGGGAAAATCTTCTGCAGTGCAGCCACCCAAGTTGTACACAGGGTGATGTGACAGTGCAGGCTAGCCAAAGACGGCAATCATGTAAACAGAGCACCATGGTAAGACCTCTTATTAGTATAGAAAGCAATATTTTTGAATGAAAAAGATCTCATTTCTTTGCACAATTTATATATACGCTAATTAATAAAATTATAAGTATTTAAAAAGTACAATAGTAAGGTGTTAGTGTTTTGAATAATTTTTTTTACCAAGTGTATATTTAAAATGTGATATTGCTACACAGTGGTAAACAAAATCAAATAGAATGATGTAGGGTATAGGAGTTTCGGACTACAGATAAATATAAAAACGGGGGAATGATTCATGAGAAAATACTCTTTAAAAGACAACATTACCACTGTGATTCAAACATGAGTTATGGCTACATGTACGCTTCCTAACAGCACAGGGCCAAAGTACCTTGTCCACCTGGTTTATTAGGTAAAATATGTCTCTCGATTTTCAGTTTGACATTGACTTCACTTTTCAGATCACCAAAAGAGTTATTTGGCTTATAAATAATATAATTAATAGCAATTTCTGTAATTATGTACAGTAAAAAAGGCTTCATCATCTAAAGCTGTTATTTCCTTTGTTGATTTTTCAAGGTTGGGGCAGCACCAGGGCTTGAAACTAGAATATCTCACCTGAAAGGCAAGCACTTTACCAACAGCCCAAACTCCAAAGATCTTTTCTTTTCTGCTCAATGTTTAAATTAAATGGTATTCAAAGAATGTGGTAAGTAATTCATTGTCTTAGAGCTACACAACTCAGCAGGGTGGATGGTATGGCATGGGGCAGTTGAGGGATGAGTGCCCAGGAAATTGATATAGAAGGCAGATCCTCAGCTCTGCTGTTTAAAAACTATGATTCTTTCAGAGACCTACTGTACCCTTGAAGCCCAAATTCTTATTTTAACTTGGGGCTTGGTATGAGAATTCAATGTGACAGTAAAAACCTCCTGCAAGTGTGAGGTATTATAATAATGACTTTGATCTCCATATCTGATATCATACACGATGTGAAGTGACTTAGGAGTCAATTACTTGAGTTTTGTTCTATAATTTTCAGGTATATATATATGTATGTATGTTTATAACTATGTAGATATATTTTACCATCTCAGATAAACTTTCTTTTCCTGCTGAACTGTCTTGTTGGTCACTCAAATAATCACAGAATTGTAACATCATTCAGTCACAGAAAACTATTACAAGGGATAGTTAAAGGATATTTGGAAGTTGTATCCTTTTAAAGTATAATCTGATATTGTGGGCTTTCATCTCTGATTCTAAGCAGGTCTTTTTAAAATATATAATAGTTCAATGTTGATAAAGGTACTTGTGTAGGTGACAAGGTAACACACTTTTCTGGGCACCTCAGTGGATCTAACTGAAGACACTGTGTAGACAGGAAAAATGAAAGAATCATTTATCTTCACATGTTCAGAAAAGTCACATAATTTGGAAACCTTACATGGTTTTCTAATCAATACTCAAATGGCATGATCCACACAAATGAAAAGTTATTACTGACTTTTAGATCGCTGAGTAAAAGTATTACTGGCTACTTGCTGCTGTTGCTGGTAGCTTGATAATGGACCTCAGAAGTCGAGTTAAAATGAATGCTGAAGACAACTGCTATTTAATCCACTACTGCTCTGCCAGACCCTGCTGTGAAAAAGTCATACACACTTGCTTGTTGGATTCTCTTTCACAATTTTCTAAGCTCTTTAGCATGTGACATGCTTGCTTCACCACTTTGCTCACCTTCTATGTCCCCACAAGTGTTTTATTATGATGGATGTTTTAAAAAACCCAATTTAGATTGGTTAGAGAAGCAACAATCCCAGGATCAGCAGAACTAGGAAAATAATCAAAATTCCTGGTTAAAAACAAACAGCCCAACAAAAACTCTTTCTAGACACTTCTTCAGCAGGACACATAGAATTATCTCCAAATTACTCCTCTAATTTTAAACAAGTTGTATAATTTCCTGTGTGTGATCATTGACTGTAAGGAAGGTTCATTTTCTTATCTACATCATGTAGGTAATTAAAGGAAATTGAATGTGGGTAGTGAAGCTTTTATGTAACAGGGATTGAAGCTGAATGGAGGGCAGCAAGGTCAGTGGAGTCCATTATATTTTTATGTGAGAGGCTGGTTGTTAGCCCTGGCCTTGTTTATTTAGAGCAGGCTGGACAGACTACTAACTACAAATCTGTGTCTCTGATTTGCTCAGCTGTCTTTGAATAAAGACATCTTCCACTGCAAATGCTAAATGACAGTGATTGACAACCTGTGATGAACTCTGCTTGCAACCCCCTGCTACTGTTTTTAGATTAAAAAAGAAAAAAAAACAGAATGAAGAAATGTCTTTCATAATTACAAATGGTTCCTGCTGTTCCTTCAATACTTTTCAATTTGTCCCTGTTCATTATAAACCTCAATCTGTTCTATAGTCCCCTCTTACACATAACATAAAAATTTAAAAATGCATGGATGCTGCTACATCTTGTTTCTGAATATCTGTATTAGTTTTCAGTCTATAGGAGATATACATTCCGACACAATGTTTCTTTCTATGATGCCACACAACTTGCTTTTCTACTACCAACAACCTGGTAGGTCTGTCCTGAATGAGAGCTTCTAGCTATTAGTAGGCATGGGCTCTGGCACTTTTACTTGATATGTAAATCT
Source organism: Myodes glareolus (assembly GCF_982192425.1). Classification (NCBI taxonomy): domain Eukaryota; kingdom Metazoa; phylum Chordata; class Mammalia; order Rodentia; family Cricetidae; genus Myodes; species Myodes glareolus. Next base: position 79,994,908 of record NC_142026.1, read on the forward strand.
CACACGGACTGTGGCCTTTAAAAATCTAATGTTTAAACACTTGTAACGTCATTAAGGCCTTTTCTTTATTAACAAATGGATGTTTGAGTAACACATTTTCCCTCCCAGCTTCATAGTAATATGTGTATTTTACTTCAGCAGACAGAGCTGGAATGGGCACCTGCTTGTTCTTCTGTAAACCTTCAGTAGCAGTAAACTAGTTCTTTTACATCACTGCACAGATTACTACTGCCTGCACTCACTACACTGCAGAGAGAAGGGCACTTGCATAGTGGGGATGGCAGTCTAATCAATGAGAGACTAAAGCATTATGCTATAACCTAATCTCTGTCATGGGAAAAGGAAAACTTAAAAAGTTAATGAGTTCTAGACTTTAAGTAGCACTTGATTAATTTGTAACATTCTGAGGTGTTAAAACAAACCAAAATTAGTTTTCTCACATTCCAGCACTGTCTTTTGGCCACTGAAGCTTTAGAAAAGCATTTCAGTAAATTTCCCTGATAGGGACCCTAATTTGTTTCCCTTCAGAAGTACTAAATTAATTGGGTAGTAGGTATTTTATAATACCATTTGCAAAGTAAGCTCACATTTACCAAGCCAGAAAGAAGATAATGTGCCTTCTGATATCTTTGCCTGTTACTTCAAGATTATCTTTTATTCAGTTGTTAATAGATTAAAACTAATATAAATATTTTCATATATTATCAAATACATTATATTGATTCAACACAATTTGTACTTTTATTAGGAAAATATAGTCAAACTGAATAAGTCACACACTATACTACTAGATGCATACTGTAGAGCTGTGGAGCTTCTAAAATACAAGACATCAAAGCAGTCTTACATAGCATTTATAGTGATCACAAAACTCAGTGCAAAGTACACAAGGAATGAACCTCATATTTTAGTTTCAAGGAAAAAGCAAAAGACCCCTATGTTACAAAAGATTACAAAATAATAAAATTAATAAAAAGATTTAGTTACTTAAATAACTTATTTCACTTTAATAAAGCATCAAAATAACACAAAGATGGAAAGTATAAACACTGATGGCTATAATCATGATTTCTCATTAGCTCTACATGTGTCTTTTCAGGTTTATCTAAAAACATGTGTCCGATTTGTATCAATATCTTAAAACTTACAGATAGATGTCTAGCTGCCAGGCAATTTAGGGCATAGAATCATTTGCCAAAAATAAATACGAACAAGAAATAACAGCATACTCTCTCCACCGTAAGAAGGACCACCTGGTTGACAGCTGCATTTTTAAGGGATCTTACAATAGTGGGCACCATCAGTTCTGTTGTACTTAAAATAATTTCAGTGGGAGGAATTCCATCAAAAACTTCTATTCCCCAGGATTTATAGCTAAGTCCTTAAAAAATTGCTCTTTGATGAAACTTGAAAAAAAATTCCTCAGGTTTCAGGGATATAATAAAAAATGCCATATAGCTTAATAATGTTTTGATATTTCCTTTTTAAGAAAGAAAAATCTTGAGGTTTTAAAACATAACAAAGGATACTGAGATTAAGAGCAGTATAAGATAATTAAATGAGCTTAAAACACATAAAACAACCTATCTATAACTGTGAAATAAATTATTTTATCACCCTCCCTCTGCTCTGACAACTTTAAATATTTACTAGTAGTGACCTTTTCTTTCTGTTTCTCTCTCTCTTTTTTTTCTTTTGAGTCATGGTCTAACGTGGTATAGGCTTGGGTATAAAACCTGGATGGCTTTGAACTCCAGATCTTATTTCTGTCTCCTAAGTGTTGGGATTTGAGGTGTGTACTATCATGTCTGGCAGAGATGTCTTTCCTTATAAATTGTATTTCTATAGACTACGAGAATATAGCAAACATAACATAAACAAGAAAATTGAAAAAAAAAACAAGGTGAATGATACTAAGGGATATCAGTAAAGTATTTCTAATCTGTTAAATAATTTCAGAGTGTTTTTGTTCTAGGAGTTAAGAAATATACTCACAAGTTCGGCAAATCTAAAAGTGAAATATCAACATAAGTGAAACATATGAGAAGTATTTCAAAGCAATACTTAAAAGAACTACCAAATAAGTGAAACAAATACTGTACAACAAATGAAACAAGAGCCACTGAGGTCAAGTTAAGAAGATAGCAAGGCATGGTAGATGGAGGGATGTTAGAAACCATCTAGGTAGAACTCAAAAGGAGAGGCATGAGATGGGCTGAGTGTACATACTATGTTTAAGGGTGACAGAGTCTAGATGAAGAGATATAAGACAGTTCTTTAGATGCATACTATAGTGCTGTGGAGGACAGAAACAGTGCTTTTAAAAAGAAAAATTAGGAGATGAGTCCTATACACTAAAACAAGAAACAGGAAGATCCCGTGAGATATTCTGTTTGGAGCAGGCTAATGAGAACCCAGAGAAGACTTGAAGAGTAAATTCCCTATCTCACCAAAGGGAGAAATTTCAGAAAGAAAATTTAAGAAGGAAGAAATGAATGAAGCTGGTAATTGGCTTGGTATGGCAGGCTATGGAACAGGAAGGAGGAAGCAACCCTCTTGGAAATACAAACAACTGCCATGCAAGGGATTGGCATGCCTCAATAGAAGAATGGTTAAAAAAGGTGTGGAACATATACACATTAGAGTTTTACTCAGCGGTAAAAAATAATGACATCTTGAATTTTGCATGCAAATGGATGGACATAGAAAACGCTTTACTGAGTGAGGTAAGCCAGACCCAAAAAGAGGAACACGGTATGTATTCACTCATAAGTGGATTCTAACCATAATTTAAGGTCTTTGAGCCTATTATTCGTGATCCTAGAGAAGCTAAATAAGAAGACGAACCTGATGAAGATTATTTAGCTATCCGCCAGGAGGTAGGAAATAGTCAAGAGTCCCAGGTAACCTTGGGTGCATGGGGGGTGGGGGGGGTGGGAGGGTTGTTGGAAGGGGAGAGGGTTAGAGAGAAGGGAGTAGGGGAGGAATGGAGAAAGCTCGGTTGACCGAGATGGGGGGAAGGGAGGAAGGATGAATGTGGGATCAGGGAAGAATATATTTCAACTAAGGGAGTCATTTTAGAGTTTACAGGAAACTTGATTATATATGGGATCCCAGGTCCAAGGAGAGATCCCCAGATTGTTCTCTGGACAGAGGAGGGGGTGCCTGAACCGGCCTTGGCTCGTGACCATACTGATGAATATTTTGCTTATCACCATAGATCCTTCATCTGGCGTTGGATGGCGATACAGATGGAGGCCCGCGTTGGAGCACCGAACTGAGCCCCCCAAGATCCAAATGAGGAGCAGAAGGACGAAGAAAATGACGAAGGACTGCGAGGGATACTATCACCGACTGATACAAGGGGTCGGATCTAATGAGAGTTTACCAAGGCCAGATGGACCGTGACTGAACGAGCATGTGATCCAACCAGATTCTCTGAATGTGGCCGGATTTTCTGAATGTGGCTGGCCTGCAGTCTTTCTGAGAAGCCATTGACAATGACACTGGGACTGGTTTCTTCTGCATATACTGGATTTTTGGGATCCAGTCTGTTTGGATGCTCACCTTCCTGGACCTGGAGGGAGGAGGGAGGAGCTTGGACTTCCCACAGGGCAGGAGACCCTGACTGCCCTTGGGGACAAAGAGGGAGGAGGAGAGGGAGGGGGGAGTGGGAGGGCGTTGGGAGGAGGGGCGTAAATGGAAACTTTTTATAATTTAATAAAATTACTTTAAAAAAAAAGGGATTGGCATGGCAATAGCAGAGACTTTCAGCCTTCTGGGCACTGAGTCTCACAGAAGGGTGATGGGGGAGGTAGCAAACAGAACTGTGCAAGTGTAGGTGAACAGAGACATTAAGTTTGGTGTATGTCATGAGATTTGCCCATCTAGAGGTAGTATTTAAACTGTAGTAACTGTGGTGCAATTCTAGAATGCAAGCAGTCTAGAAATAAATTTGGAGTATGACACAGGAAGACGCGGAGCCAGTGACAAGGCGGAAGAAAAAGAAATGGCTCTGATTTGTAAGTACATTTTCCAGAGAGAAAATATCAAGGTAAGCACAGTTGTCAAAATGTTATAAAATGTGAGAACATGTACTAAAAAAACACCAGTCCTGAAAAGGGCGCTGTGAGTCTCTGAAGAATCTGGACCACAATAGTTCAGAACACAGGAAGATCACAAAAGGATGGAAAAGAAGCTGGAACAGCTGAGGTCTCCCCGTCTCTCCAGTCCTTGCTCCCATTTTCCCTCACTCCCTCTCTGACTGGCAGTGAATGGAAGAAAGGAGGAGAATAATTAAAGGAGGATGGGAGAACCAAATAAAGAGGTTTCCCCCAAATTAGAGGGTTAATGTCAAATGGTTAAAAGACATTTATTCCTATATTTAAAATCATTTGAAGTCTGTAAGAAATGACACCAAGAGAATTACCAAGAAAATTACTTCCACAACATACTTAAGGGGGAAAAACAGCTGTGTTCTCATAAGTCAGTGTCTGAGAACCTAGGTAATATATCTTACGGACACATCATTTTTCTGTCTCCTCTTCAGTTGATGGACTGACTTGGGTTGTTTCCAATTGGGAAAAATACCTGCTATAAACATTTGTGTAAAAGTTTGGGACCAAATACCCAGCAGTTTCTGTGGGTATATATCTATGAATGAAGTTGGGATGCTATGTCGTAACTACTTATTTTGAAGAACAGCTGATCATTTTTCAAAAATAAATTGACTATTTACATTCCAAAAAGTAACGCTTGGGAGTTGTAATCTCTCTCCATATTAGCTATACCATTGTATTACAGCATGGAATACACTGCATTATGGGTTTGGTTTGCATTTTCATTAATAATTAATGACGTTTAAATCCTTGTTCTGCACTTATTGGACAATTGGAGAAAATATCTATTCAGATCTCTTGTTAATTTTTTAGTTGAATCACTTATCTTTTACATAGAGGTTGTTTTACTTATTTTAGATACAAATTCATTTTACACATCCATATAATACATAATTTTAACTCTAGATTCCATATATGAGAAAAGATGTGTATAAATGTTTTTCTGAAATTTTCTTACTTTAATACTTTCTAGTTGCATGGATTAAAAGTATTATAAAAACAGAAAAATAATTTTCAAATACATTCTTGGTATCCAGGCCAAAGTGATGAATATTTATGTCTGCATCACTCTTTGAGAAGACCTCTCGCTGGCCTAGTGGGTGGACAACAGTAAAGGCCCCTGTCTCCAAGTCTGGCGACCCCTAGGACCCACATGGCATAGGAAGCAAACTCAACTCTCAGAAGCTATCCTGTAACTTCTACATGGTAACATGGCACATGTGCCCCGTCCCCCCATTCCTCACTTCACACATAGACACACAGTCACCACTCCCATTCTTGTTTTGATTATTTCCACTATGAAAGTGTTGGGTTTTATTAAATGTTTTCCCAGTTTCCTGAGTGATTAAATGATTGCTCTTTGTTGCATTAATATTCTTAGTTAACTCACTAGGTTTTTAGATATTAAGTCAACCTTGCATTCACTGGTAGATCGTACTTGATTAGGGCATACCATCTTTTCATGATGATCCTGGCTTTAACTTGTTCAGGGTTTTCACATCTGTATTCACAAGACATACTAATCTAGATTTCTGAGGAAAGATTTATCTGGTTTTGGTATTAAGGTACCTCTAGTGTCATAAAAAATGTGTTCAGAATTTTCTTTTTCTCTCGTAGTTTTCAAAGACTTCTAATGGGGTGGATGAAAAATTTTTGAATATTTGACATGATTCACCAACTTCTGGGGCTTCCCCTTTCCTAATAAAAAGCTGTTAAGTGGCTCAATAAATCTCCTTGCCTGGGTTATACCTATTCAAATATGTTGTTTATTCCTATCACTCTCATAGTTTATATCTTTTGGAAAATCCATTTCAATTAAGTTATATATATTTGAGGGGGAAATATAAGTATTAATACCAGTGTAATTCGTATGATTCCTGAAGTTGTCACAGTCAAGTCTTTGGTTTCACTATTGTCAAGCTCAATGTTTTATTTTTCTTTCTTTATTTTTACCTAAAGTTTTGAGAAGTTTATCTTTGTAGAGAATCAGCTTTTGTCTTCTACGAAGTGCTTGTGTCTGAAACAATTCATAGATGATAGCACCTCAGAGGGAACTAGATGAGGGAACTAGATGACGGAACTAGAGAGATCAAGAGTAGGAGAGATCAGCCCTTTTCTAACAAGACTCTCCTGCCATGTGAGCACAGAGAAGATATCTATCACCTAGGAAGTGGGACCTTCCCAGACACTCAATCTGCTGACAACTTAATTTTGTCTTTCTCACCCTCTAGAACTGAAAGAAATAATTTTCTGTTGTTTACTGCTCATCTACTCCAAAGTATTTTGGTATAGCAGTCTGAAAAGATTAAAATTTTATAGCTGATTTTCTTTACTTTATATTCTATGTTTTATTCATTTAAACACTGATCCTTATTAAATGTTTCCTTCTGATGGCATTTTTTTGTTTTTGTTTTTCTTCCAGCTTTTTATAGTAGTGAGTTGGATATTGATTTCAAACTGCTCTTAAATAAAGGGTTACATAACTAGGACTTAATTTATTTATTTATTTTGTGTGTGTATACTTTAGCATGTGCCTGTGTATAGGTTGGAGGACAAGTTGAAGGAGTTAATTCTCTCCCTTATCATGTGGTCCCAGGGACTGAATTCAGATTGTCAGGTATGGCAGGAAATGCCTTTACCCACTGAGCCAAATCGCTTGCCCTCATTAGGACTTTATAAAAGCACTGCTTTAGTTGTACATCATAAAGACTCACACACTATGTTCTGGTTTCATTATTTTAAAGTATTTTCTAATTTCTATTATGAATTCTCCATTGAGCCTGCGGTTGTGTGAAAGTGTTGTTAAAGTCCAGGTGCCTGCACATTTCTTAAATTCTTCCTGCTAACGTCTTACAAATTAATCATTGTGTTTAGAGAGCACACTTCTTATGATCAAGTGTTTTCATCTGGTTTGCTTTCTGGTTAAGTCCATGGCTGGTTCTGAAGATTGTTCAAGTACATCAGAGAAAAATCGTTACCTGTCACTGTTGGAACACACTCTACAGAGGTCTAGTTGTTTTATACTGGTGTTGATTTCTCTTTGGTCTTATTAAACAGTGACCCAGTCACTGCTGTAAATAAAGTTCTGAAGTTGGTCAAATACAAGAATGAAGCAAAGCTTTCACTCTCAGAGTGTGTGTTCCGAGAAGGGAGATTGGTTCTCTTTGTTAATACTGCCTGGGATAGAGCTTTTTCTGCAAGGTTTTGGAGGAAGTGATGAGAGATACTAGACCCCTGCCTGACTACAGCACCTAGGAGTATTGTTTCTCTTAAAAAAACAAACAAACAAACAAAAAACAGTAGAAAATGTTAAAATCCTCTCACATGCAAAAGGAAAAGACATTTGGAAAGCATAGATTTGGAAGTATATAGATTTTTTTTTCTGCAGAAATGCAGGGAAAAATATATAACGATTCTGATGATAACCGAAGGTAAAGTACTTAGCTATCAAAGTATTATGGGAAGTTACTAAGAAAATTGGTAACTTCTTGAACTAGAGTTTCAGAAAACAATTTCTATTATGTGTTAAATGTTAACCTACAGTAATGGCACACCTTAGACATTTTGCCCTTTCAAAAAAGCTCCTTTAAACAAGTTTATTTGGCTCAATTTTTATGTTACCAAATACACATGAAGTCCAATTTTGCTGACTAAAAAAATAAGAGAGCTTTCTATTATACTTTCAGATTTGTTTCCCAAAGCAAAACATTAAAAACAAGAATAATATAAATATAACCCCTCCTCTCCCTTCCTGCATTCATTATAAAACAGACTCTAAGTAGACTCAGTTTAGGTGACTTTTCCCAGGGACTACGACTAGTATGTTTTAATTTTTCAGTGCTGGCTATTCTTAGCTTATTGCAGTCTTATTATGATGATAAAATAACAAAGATTTCAACTAATTCAGTTGAGAATGATAGAAATTCTGTGCATTATACACAAATATAATAGACATTATATACAAATAATGTCTATTCTAAAAGCTCACAATTCATAAATGAGCAAGCAATTGCATAATCTGTATTGCAGAATTGCTAAACTCCATTTTAAAAATCTGAAAGTCTTAATACAGCTTTCTAAGAGACACAGAGAGTATGGTACAATTACTAAAATATCTGAAAGTTGTTATAATGTGTGGCAAATAAATCTATATATTAAATATAGGTGAGCACAAATGTAACTTTTGGTTGTTATGAAGGGTTATTTTTTTGGATAGTATGAAAAACTCATCCAGTAACTGATGTAAGCAGATGCTGAGATCTACAGCTAAGCACTGGGCCAACCTCTCAGAGTTCAGGGAGGAGGGATTATATGAGCAAAGGGATCAAGATCATGGTGGGGAAACCCACAGAGATAGCTGACCCAAGCTAGTGGGAGCTCACTGACTCTGCACTGACATTTGGGGAACCTGCATAGGCCTTGTGAATGTGAATGACAGCTCTGTGGCTTGGGCAGTCTGTGGAGTCACTGGCAATAGGACCAGAATTTATCCCTAGTCCATGAACTGGCTTTCTGCAGCCCATTTCCTATGGAGGGATACCTTGCTCAGTCTTGATATGGGTGGAGGGGCTTGGTCCTGCCTCAACTTGATGTGCCAGACTTTGTTGACTCCCCGGGGAAAGCCTTTCCCTTTCTGAGAAGTGGATGGGGGAACGTTTTTTTTGGGGGGGGGAAGTGGGGAGGGAGTGGAAGGAGTAGGGAGGGGAACTGTGGTTGGTATGCAAAATGAAAAAAAAAACTTTTAAATAAAAAATAATAATAAAAAAGAAGGTTGAAGACAAGCACAGAAAAGAAAATCTCAATAAATTCTGAACTATCAGAAAACATGCAACAATACAGTAAAACTGGTGAAACAAGGTAAATTCTTAAAGCCACATAATGTTAACAAATTGTTCCCTGGAAATGTCTGATTAACAAACATCTCTGCATACAGCACATGAGATCTGTGCTATAGCACTGAAGGCAACAGAAACAGTCAAGTGCACTGATGGGCTCCTACGAGTCCTGAAAAAACAGCTTGGGGTACATCTTCATGTGCTGCTTTATAACTATGAATGTGCTAACTACAGTGATGAAGACCTAACATTAATTATTTCCTTAAAAAATTACATTTTATTTCTTTTACTTCAGTTATTAGAAAGTTTATTTTAAAAACTCAATTTAAATTCACAAAAACAGCTTTATTTGAAGTAGAAAAAAATCTGGTTTCTGTTTTGGGAACTCTTTCAGCCAATAGCCTTTAAGATACTGGCCCTCTTTGGGCATGATTTCATGTACTATTAAGACAGGCGAAAAATGTGTGTGGTCCTTTTTGTTGTTGGATTCGGTACCAGTTCCCAGTGTATGCAGAGGACTGCAGATTGCTACCCTTACTGTGAGTTCATAAACAAATAAACAAAGTTTTGCTATACCCCCATTCTGGGCTATTGTGGAGCTCTTTGGTATAATTACAAATTGGCATCCAATCTGGGGCCCAAACCCATGATATTGAGATTTGCATATGTTTATCATATTGCACTATATATCTCTACCTCTGATCAAGATATATATATATATATATATATATATATATATATATATAATTTACATTTTGAGGCCATTGTCCTCATTTGTTTAAAGATTGTTTAATATGAAACTTTAGTCTTTAAGCCATATAGGTATCAAGAATTACAGGTTAATAATCATCTATGTTTGTCATACATATAGTTAGACTAGTCAGTTTCTTTAGATGCATAGAGACTGCATTTCACATAGAGAGGTAATCTTCAAACAATTCAAAGAACTGTAGAATATGATATTTAAATAACTTTTATTGGTGTGTAAGGCATGATTGCTCCTGGCAGCACTGATCTATTCCCGAGAGAATGTTGGGCACGGAAGATACTCCACTTGGAGCTTGTTTTCTTCTTGGCAAAACTGGCCTTTGGGCAAAGACACTGCCCCTGCTTCGATTACTGACAAAACTCACTGTGTTCAAACTGGATAAGCAGGATACAAGCAAAAAGACTGCTAAACCTTGCCAAGGCAGGGTAAGACAGTTTTTCAAATTTTCCTGCCTCTGAAAATGGTCTGTCAGATACTGTAGGCCTTAGTCAAAATTGGTTGTCCCAAGATTGCAAATGAGACTTTGGGTGACTGCACAGGTAGGTGGTTATCTCTGTCATTTCAAGCACTTTTTGGAAGTTGCCTGATTGTACTTCCTGTTTACTCAAGTAGTAAAGACCCTTCTCAGGTCTTTGATGGGGTTAAAGACTAGATTGTCATAGCTATTTTCCTCTCATGACTTAGCCAAGCCATTTTTAATGTAAGACTCAGACTCTTTGAGATAGGATAACTATTAAAACATTTAGCATGTTTCTTGTTTGATGCTGTTAATGCTGCTTGTAATTCTAATTTTATGTAAGTTTTTGCCTCTTCTTTCTCCTGAACAATACTTGATATTCTTATTGTATACAGTTTTGTATTAGGCTTAGAACTCTCTTAGTTAGAAAAAAGGGGGGAGGTGTTGTGGGAACTACTTCAGCCAATAATCTTTAAGATACCAGCTGACTTTGGGCGTGGTCTCATGTACTATAAAGGCAGATGAAAAGCTTGCACAGCCCTCTTTGCTGCTGGATTTGGCTCCAGTTCCCAGAGGGCTGCAAAACACTACCTTTACTGTGAGTCTATCCCCAAATAAATAAAGCTTTGTTATACTCCATTCCAGGCTATTGTGAAACTCCTTGGTACAACTACAGGCTTCTTAGAAGAGATAAAAAGAAACAGCTGCTTGCATGCCTGGGTGTACATAAGAATTATTATAAAGTATGTTTTCTTTGATTAGAAAGAAAAATGTAGATATCCTTAAAAAATCTCTGATATTCTATTTATGTAGATTTAAGAATACATTATTTACTATTAAAGGTTGACTGAATAAATTATTTCTCTTCTCTTGAAACAATATTCCTTGTGAAGAGAAGACTAAATGATACTTGAAAAGCAATCACATAATTTGTAAGACATAATGTGAAAAAAATAACTGAAGAAGTTATGGCAGACACATGCAAAATAGAGAAGCTGGGTCAGTGAGTTTTGGGTTTTATTTAGGATTAATGTAGTACTGGAAGATGGCACAATTTTACTCTTGGTAGCACAAAGACATGACTTGTTGATTTGGTAAAGACTGGAAAAATTATTACTTAGTTTGTTACTAATCATTATTACCTTGAAAAAAAAAAGAGACAGGTTTCTTCCTAGCTTCAATTATTTCTCTAGCTCCCATGAGACTTGCTTGAATCTGCTCCAATATTCCCTAGTTCTAACCATGAGAAAACATTCCTGACTTGTGAGAGTCTTGCATTTTTATAGAAGTGTTTACTATGAAGCATCATGCTTTTTCATCCTTAGTGCCTCAGAAATCTGTATTCTCCACTTCATGTAAGATATGGACTCAGAATTAACAAATATCTAAGCTTAATCAAATGAAAGCTTGCTTTTTATGCAAAGTATGGACAGAATCACCGGACAAACTGACTTTAAATGAACATATGTATATTCTGAAACTCCTTCTGCTGCACTACAGTCAGAAAGATTTTGAAAACCATGACATTGCAGTTACAACCAACTTGAAAGGCTAAACCTATTGGTTGTGTTCTTAACCAGTTTTTTGTTTTGCTTGATTTTCTGTTATTTTCCCAAAACACAAGCAAAAATCAAAAGAAAACAAATAATATGCTATGGATGTGTGATATTTCGTCCCTCAAAATTACAAAGAATGTGCCATAGGAAGTTAGTATTTGTAATGGTAGAACTTGACAAAATAATATCTTTAGATAATATAGTAGATGTTTGTTAAACAGTTATCTAAATTGATGGGTCACTTAGTAAGATAAGTAAAGCAGGTGCTAATATGAAAACATAAATTAAAAAATAAAGGGCAAGCACTGAAGAAAGAAGACTAGAAATATATTTAAAAACAAGCAAGCAAACAAACACCCCCCCCAAAAAAAACATCTGGAAACCATTGCCAATTAAATACCCTATTAGGTACTATACTTAAGTGGGTGCTTTGTAAACTGCATTCAACTTTGAGTGTATTTAGATACAAGGTTTTAGTTCTTGTTTATAAATATTAAAATGTTTTAAAAGTTATTAACTCATAAAAATCAATTATGCTAGAGTAATTAAAGTTACCACTATTTTTGTTCCTAAGGTAAACTTTTAATATGTTTTATTTAAATACAACAAAGGAAAACAAAGATTTTCAATGCCAGATGTCTGTGAAGATCCCATTTGGATTTGAGCTACTTAAATTTGCAATCGTGTATTTATACATCTAACAGAGCTTCTGTTTCCCCCAGAATCAGAAAATTAACTAGCTTTGTAGCATCTTTCTTGATCTGCCACCCGTGCCCTGAGGATTAGAGACTCCACCTGAGCTTGTTTTACAAGCATAACAGAAAAAATTAATCTCTGCTGGCAGCGTTCCCACTGGGATACTGATGAATAATGATATCCCTCTTCTGCTGCCCTCTCAGTCCACTAGAAAAGCCACTCTAACCCGGCCACGTGGAAACGGCTGAAACCATTCCAGCTGTGGATTAGCAGTCCGTCAAGCACCCATCTGCTCTGCGCGAATCAACAAAAAGCAAACAGGAATTCTTATGGCTAAGTCATATTTAAAGCCTGTAAAAAGAGTTTTCTCTGCATCTAAATGTCAACATGTATATGAAATAGGCAGGCAATACTCAATTCACCAATTTAATTTGCCTTTTTTTTTGTACCTTAAACACTAAAAATCCAAAGTACATGTTCAGGGCATATGAAGTACAACTCTTAAGTTTGGTATTCATCTGGGGCTGATTCATTACAAATTATACTTGTAGAGGATAATATGAAAGTACACGAGACAAATTGAGTTTCCCGTGTCTTAAATGTAGCAACCAGCCACTTGTGTCATGAAGTGGAAATGTTTAAAGAGTAGCTTTATTTTCTTATTGCATTGTACAATAAATAAATAAATAAATAAATAAATAAATAAATAAATAAATATCTATAGATTTTTGCCTTCATCTTTTTGTTTTCTTCTTTTGGAGGCAGTGTTTCTCTTTAGTCCTGATTGTTGTGGAACTTGCTATATAAATTAGGCTGGATTCGAATTCAGAGATCTGCTTGCCTCTGTATCCCACATGAAGGAATTAAAGGCATGTGCCATCACGCCCCATAATTTTTGCCTTCTTTAAAGAGAAAACAACTACTTTTAGTCCACAGTTACCTAAACGGCATAGATCAGTACTCTACTACCACAACAATTATGTATGTATGCATGTAGGTATGTAATCACACATGCATGCTATGCATGCATGTACACATATACATACATGCTGCATATGCTAAATACATGCTATCTGCTGTACTATCTTGACCAGCTCTTTATTAATGAGCTCTCTAGCATTTTAGTATGTCCATAAGGTAATGATGTTTCATGTTTATGATAGCATGAAGACCCATAAAGACCTTTATAGAATTTCAGCATCATTAAAATAAAAGCTCTATCTGCATATATATGCCTTTACTTTAGTGCTATTTTAAATGGTTGACCATTAATACTCTTTGAAAAGTAAAATTTATATGATATATGTAGAAAAATTTCATGAATTGGAATATTTAAAACATTACCCCTATATTCCTTGTCAATGAATTAAAAAAAATGAAGATGAGACATCTGCTTTTAGTTCTAGTCCAGTGCAAGCCATATCGCTTTGGTGTGAGTCACAAGTGATTATGTTTTGATTCTCCTCTGATTTCACTCTATTCACTGGTTGTCTAGATGAAGTCACAGACTTTCTGCATTTCTAGGCCAGCAGAGCATTGCTAGCCTCATTACTGGGTCTTCAGGAGATCTCAGTACATTTGAGAGAAAACGATACTTGCTTGGCATGTATTTTATCAACTTGCTGACTTATTTAAAAAATATCATAAAATAGCCAGGATTTGCCTTGCAGTATTCTTCATCACATAAGATGCTACTGAGACCCATAACTTGTGAATTCAACCAGGGTTCATATGAAAATAAGCAGGGCCTAATGGTGAAGACCTCTCTTTCCAGCTACTTGGAAGGCTGAGAGGGAATAATGTGAATTCAAGCAGCATACCCTGAATAGTTTGGTGGGAGACTGTCACAAACAAACAAAAATAAACACTCAAAGCCAAAAAGGTTTATAATTAAAACTCGGCAATAGGGAACTGTTGAAACCTGTGTGTAGTTTCAATCTCCAGTGCTGGTGGAAAGAAAGAGAAAGGAAAAGGAATGCTGACTGATACCAAGGAAATTCCTTAAAATGGAAGCACACAGAGCTAAACTATTTCTTTGCTCTACATAAAATAATAAAGTATAAGAAAATATAAAGTAAGACTACAAGGTGAATGTCATTTAGATATCACTCTTTTTCATCAAAGTGAGCTTTAAAGATTAATTTTTATTATTTTTGATTATGTAGAGTTATGTGTGCTTGTATGTGGGTTTGTGCATGTGAGGCAGGTGCCCCTGTTAAGTTCTCTTTGAACTGGAGCTACAGACGGTTGTGAACTACCTCACATGGGGACTAGGAACCAAACCTGGGTCCTCTCTGAAAGAGCAGTAAGTCCTTTTCACTAATGAACCGTCTCTTTAGCCTGACAAAGATTTCTATGATGTGTCTATATTGCATAGGTTCTCAGGTAGAAACTATTGTTTACAAAAATTTTGGAAATTTTTCCTGGAGAATATAATGTTAAAATAAGTTCGCAAATGATGTGAATACTTCTGTAATAAAGACTATACCTACATACTTTATTTAGCTACATATGAGAATAGGGCATAATTGTGTCTTTGGGTTAGAAGTCAGGACACTCAGCGTATAATACATCAGTGGAGTGAAGTCCTTTAGGTCATTATCATATGTATTCAACAAAAATCCTCATTGTCTTATGGAGGGAAGATTATAGTTTTCATGTATTTACTGAACGTCAGAGACTTCCCCCTCCCCCTTTCCTCCCTACAAGTCTTTCAATATAATCCTCTTTGCTGTATTTCAAAGTAAAGGCCTCTTTACTTTGACAACAAATATAATTGTTGTTATATTGTATATTTATGTATATATATTTATATTTACATATATATCCCTAAACATAAAGATTCAAACAACCTGCAAAGTCTGTGTAATGTTACTTGTATATATATGACTTCAGGGCTGACTATACCTGAACAAATACGACACCAATAGACAAGCAAACACATATAAGGACGAAAACTCATTGGGCCTCAACCATAGACAAAGAATTACAGGCAACTAAGGAATGCTGAGAGCCTCACCTAGGGAAGAGTGTCTCACCTTCTGATGCTCATTGCTATGTTGTGACATGGCCAGTGTTGCCCAGTCATGCTTTTATTCTTCTTAAGCTCCAACATTAAAAAGCAAACATACTTCTATACTTTATAAATTATTCGGTCTCGATTTTTTTGAAGCAACAAGAAATGGAATAATTAATCAGATATTCTTTCTCTAAAAAGTATTCAATTAATTGAAGGAAATGACCCCTTTTATTTGACAAGGGAAGACAGTTATCTTCATACTATAATGTACATACATAAACCCAAAGAGGAAAATACATTTTTCTAATGGTTCTTTTAAAAAAAACTAACAATGAAGATATTAAAAATTATTTAGATATGTTATATTTTATCCTCTAAAGCTTTTTCTTCTGGGAATAAATGGCTTGCTATATTATGTGCTGGGTTTGAATTCCAACATTAAGAAGTTCAGATTATTTGGGTTTAGCTTTGTAGTTCTCTCAAAGTTGTAAGGTCAAGGGGCTGGAGAGATGGCTCAGCAGTTACGAGTACTGGCTGCTCTTTCAGAGGAACTGAGTTCAGATCCCAGCACCCACATAGCAAGCTGTATGTAACTTTCATTCCAGGAGATTCAACAACCTATTCTGGCTTCTGCTAGTACTAGGCACAGGCACAGGTATACACCTACCACCACAACCACCATGCCACACCACATCTCTAGAGGTGAAAACACTCTTGTACATAAAAAAACAAGTAAATTTTAAAAAAAATATTAACAGTACCCTGGTTGAATACAAGTTTACTATAGATAGAGAGCTTTAGAGCTATTGTTTCTCACTATCTGCCTGCTAGTTTTTATGTCAATACTATGCTGTTTTGATCAGTACAGTTTTGTATAATGCTTGGTTCCTTTTGCTAAAAATAGTTTTATTTTTTCACTCTATGTATTAGTATCATATTGCTGTGACCCAATTTCTGAAAAAGTAACTTAAGAAATGAAGAATTTAATTTGGATTACAGTTTGAGGGTATACTGTCTTAGGTGGGAAAGGCAGGAGGCAGCTGGTCATATTGTGCCTATGATCATAAAGGAGAGAGTAATCAGGAAGGGAGACAGGGCTACACCAAAGGCCAGCCTTTAGTGACCACTTACAACAAGGTTACATTTGCTAAAGGTCTCACAACCTTACCCAATAGTGCCACCAGCTGGGGCCATGTATTTCAAGCACATGATTGTATAAGGGGCATTTTACATTCAAGTCACATTTTGACCTAGTCCTTCATACTATCACAGTCAACTTGTGATAATAAATGCACTCATTCAAACCCCCAAAGTCCCCAATTGTCTTTTAAAATATCTAATTCTTAAAGATATATTTATGTTTTACTTGCAAATATTTTACCTGTCTGTTTATTATCGAGGCCAGTACCATGTAGGCCAGAAGAGGACTTTGATTCCCTGGCACTGGAGTTACAGATGGTTGTGGGTAACCATATGGAATGAAGGATGAGAACCAAACCCAGGTCTTCTGCAGAAGCAGCGACTGCTCTTAACTGTTGAGCCATCTCCTTAGACCTAAGGCCTCATTGTGTTTAACAGTTGCAACAATGCTCAAAATTCTAACATCTCTTCAAGGAAATATCTTAAGTCTAAGCCCTTGTAAAATCAAAAAGCATGTTTTCATATTTCTAACATATTATGGCACAGAGTAAACATTTTCATTCCAAAAGGGAGAAATGGGGGCTGGCAAGGTAAGAATGGAAGAAAACAAGACAAAAACCACCAGGTAAACCACCAAATCCTGATGCTCCATATCCTTCATCAATGAATCATCAAGGAGTCATCTGAACCCCAATGACTTTCGACCCTCCCTTTCCAGCTATGTTACCTACACACAAAAAAGACTGCCCTGTTGGGCCAGCTGTACTCTAGTTCTACAGCTTTCCTTGGTCCGGCATATCCATGGCCCTAGCATCTTCAACATACGAGGGTCTCCTATAAACATAGGCTTGACCTTTCAATATGACTCTGTCATACAGCCCCTGGGCTTTTACTTCATTGGGAACACAGAACAAGCCTCAATGGCTCTTCACTCTTAAATGGTGTGAACAGTGCTACTCAGTTCTGTTGTCTCAAGATGTGGTCTAGCTCCCTCTATCAAATCTGTAGAAGGCCCCAAAGGCCTTTGTGGCTGGATCTGAGAAAATATTTTCTGAGGCATATATTTTCAGGCAAGCAAGTTAATCAATGAAATTCCCAAATAGGCTATCTCCTCCCAAATCCACTTGATTTGTAGTAGTAGTCTTGTCCTAAGAGCGCCGTTCCTATTGTCCTAATGCAAAGTTGTGAAGTTTTTCTTCAATGGTGCTAAGAATTTAAAAACATCAATCTATGGGGGTGGCATTTCATATTTATATTGTGACTCTGTTTCTACCTCTACTTCTGTCTGAATATCTATGGTTCTATGGTTCTATAAGAGTTTCATTTTTTTCTGAGTTCTGTAAAGAATACCAATATTATTTTGAAAGAGGTTTTTTGAATTTGTAAATCTGTTTGGATAGTACAGAGATTTCTACAGCATTCATCTGTGTGATCTGTGTTTTGCTGGTAGGGCTTTGTGATTATTAAATCTTATCATTTTTTACTGATCTGTCAAGATTCTCCAGTCTTGATGAAGTATGTCTAAAAACTTGTCCATTTCCTGTAGATTTTCAAATGTATTGACATGTAGTTATTTACTGATGTTTTATATTTCTGTGTTAGCACCGGCAAACTTTTCCTTTTCATCTTTGATTCTGAGTCTTTTACTTTTCTAAGTCTAGCTAAGAGTTTATTAAATTCTCTTTCTTTTCTCACACCCAGACAGGGTTTGTAACCTAGGGTGACCTCAAATTCACAGCGATCCTCCTGCTTCAGCCTCTTGAGTGCCAAGATTACAGGTTTGTGTCACTGCACCTAACCCTTTCCTCTTCCCTAGTATTGGAGAATGAACCTAAAGTGTCATGTTTGCAGGACAAGCATCTGCCATTGAGCTATAGCCCTAGGCTATTGAGTTTTATTTTAAAGAACAAGTTGTTTCATTGATCTTTTATATGTGTTTATTTTATTATCTGTGTTACTGTCTTCTATAATGTGTATTTGTCATTTTAGTTTAGTAATTGTGGTTTGTTTTCTTCTTTTTCTAGTTCTTTAAGCTGTGGATTACGATCTCTTCCTCTCTTGCCATTGGAATTGGCTACTGTAAATCTCCCTCAGTGCTCCCTTTATTTCATAAGCTTCCCTATATTGTGTCTCCAGTTTCAACTGATTTAAGACAGTTTTAAGTTTCCTTGTTGATTTTTTCATGGATTCACTGGTTGTTCAGAAGTTATTTGTTTTACTTCTCTTTCTATAGTTTTAGAAGCTTTTTTATTATTTATTTCTAGGTTTATTATGTTGAGATTTGATTTGTGAACTACTGTTTAATCTAACCTGGAGAAAGTTACAAGTCCTGATGATAAACATATGTCCTCCAGGTGCAGGATTTATTCTATAAATTTAAGCCTAGATCCATTTTGCCTGGGATGAAATTTAACTATGGTATTTCTTTGTTGATTTTTTTCTCTTCTTTTTTCTTTTTTTGGCTAGGTGATCTGTCCATTACTAAGAGTGAGACACTAAAGTCTGAAACAATTATTTTATTGTAGTCTATCTTTCCTTTTAGGTCTATTAACACTTGCTTGATACATTTATGTACTCCTACACTGGTTGTGTTAGCTATTAATTCTTCTTGTATGATCCTTTCACCATTATATGATAACGTTTATCCTTCTTTATTACTTTGTCTTGCAATATATTTTGTATAACATTAATTTGGCTCCTCCTGAATTGTGTTTTCCATTTGCATGGGATACTTATTTTATCCCTTAACTTTAACTTGTTTTCTTAACTCACTCACTGATTCTATCTTTTAACTGGAATAGGTAGAGGTCGTCATATGGCATACAATAAAAAGCTTGTATTCTAAAACATTTATTTTGTGTATTTCAGCCAAATTTTGAGCTAGTAATACAAACAATAGATGAAAATGGCCAGATCTTTAATTATAAACTCATAAAACAACCCATTCATTTTCTTGAGTTTTTCTCTCAAGTTGGGTTCCCAATGGCTTTCTAGTTGTGTTTTGCAGATTCCTATTTAAAATTCAAAAAATATCAAGACAAAACAAACAAAAAACACTAATAAAGCTTCCTCATAGCTTTCAAGCCTAAGTTCAGTATTTAAGGATGTGCTAAATCTATTTTCAAAGCAACTCAGTAAAGAAGTACTCAAGTCATAATCATCCTGACTTCTAGCACCCAGCAGTTTGATAAACACACACAGATGATAATAATGACAAGCACAGACACCTGTTGGAATGCCACAGTAACACCTGATGTAAGATTATTAATCCTTTTTTATTTGAAGAGAGGACATTGGAAAATCATTCCTTTGTAGACTTTCTCATTCTCAAGTAGAAATCTATTACCAAGATGTACGACCTGCAGTTAAATATTAACTTGGGTATAGCTCATAAAGGGAAGACAGAGTTGAAGCAGAAGAACCTAAGAGTGATTCAGAAAGTAGGTAGAAGAACTGTGATATAATTTACAATTCTCTCTGTGTGTATATGTGTGTGTGAATAAAAACATATTTCATATATCATGCACGATGTTACCTTTTATATATTAAAATATATCCTAGAAACACTACTTTGGACAAAGATACAAAGGTTATTCACGTGAAACTACTATGTGATCACACAACTATGTCAACTACAGAAAGGATATGTACTAAAGAAAAATAAAGTATTACTTGGAATTGTAAGGGACACAAAACCCCATAGTCTCCTTTATTAAGCCACCAATAAAGAAATTAAAAGTTTCTTAATAGGTTCAAAAAGCTTCCCTTATGACTAAATATCCTTCAATCTCTAAAACCACTGTAAAGGTATCCAAATCAAGTAAGTTTTGAGTATAAAATGAGAGAAAAACATTATGTAGAGAGAAAAACATATGAGAGAAAAACATATGAGAGAAAAACATATTTGAATACTCAAACTCAAACCCTAAACCACTGCTCCTCAACGAAAACCGTCTCTGTATCAAGGTCCATATGACCCTTCAGTTTCTATAAGCAGAAACAGATAAGTCATTTAATTATCTCATTAGCACCTCACAGTAACTCTGAAGAAAATCACAGAAGATACGGCGTTCATGCTTTCTAATAACTATGGAAGTGGGCTTAGAGAAATTAAAGGAATTGCCATTTATATGAATAAATGAAATGGCCATGCTGAGATAGGCTATTTCTGAATTTCAATTGGCACATGAGCTCCATCGCACTGTGGAGAGCTTCACTGAGTAACTAGCTTTTGCTAAGCTTGTATTTCTTTTCCTTACTAGTTAGAGCTGATGATCGAAATGAAAAGAGATTTTGATTTTTTTCTATATAGGTGACAAATGGTCTCCACTGTACTTGGACTTACATAGTTTTCATTTTTTTTTACTCTTCCTGCAAAGTTCTATGTAGGATTAACAATATTTAGTGGGTTTTGTCAGTATAAAAACCATCATTATCTATCATTCACAACACCCAAATCTTCCCAAAGTTTCTCAAACACTTGACCTTATCATGACATAAATGAGGAGATGTGGGTTTTCTATACCATACCACACCCACTGGAGGTTGCTTGATATTCTTTGAATCAGTCAAGGGCTTTTGCTTCTTTTATGTTTACTTCGCTCCCCATAATTCCTGTCCTAAGGCTGTCTCACAAATTGACTATTCAGAGAACTACATTTTATGTTCAAATATCATCTCCTGTAGTGGTATGAAAGAAAATGGGTCCCAAAGGGAGTGGCAGTATTAGGAGGTGTGGTTTTGTTGGAGGAAGTGTTTCACTGTGGAGGCAGGCTTTGAGGTCTTATATGTTTAAGCCATGCACAGTGAGACAGACCACTTCCTGTTGCCTGTAAGTCAAGATGTAGGGCTCTCAGCTACTTCTCCAGCACCATTTCTGCCTGTAAGCTACCTTGCTTCCCATCTTGATGATAATGGACTAATCCTCCGAACTGTAAGTGGGCTACCCCAATTAAATGTTTTCCTTTATAAGAGTTGCCATGATCATGGTGTCTCTACAAAGCAATAGAAATCCTAAGTAAAACAGAACTTGGTAATAAGAACTGGGGTACTGTTGTGAAAGGCCTGGTACGTTTTTATTTAAAGGAATGTGGACCTAGGGACTGTGGATTAGCAAAGCTGCTGAACACTTTAAGTGCTGCTTAGTGGTCCATACCAGTAAGAACATGGAAGACAGTGGTGCTGAGTATGATTTGAACTATGGTGCCTGGAACAAAAGGTTTCAGAGGAGAAGAAAGTTAGTAAGTGGCCTAGAGACCCATCATGTATAATTTTGGTGAAGAATGTGGTTGTTTTTGCCATTGTTAAAAAAGTCTGCCTGAGACTAAAGTGATGAGTTTTAGATTAATTTAGCAGAGGAACAGCCTAGTATAAATGGTGTTGTGTGGCTATTAGTGTTAATTAAAATGAAGATATATAAAGAAAACAAGCAAACTGAGCCAGGAAAAATATTTGAAAAGAAAAAGGGCACCAGAAAATAGGATGGAGCTAAATCTTGTATTCAAGGACATAAACAGATTAAGACATGAGTGGTTACCTCAGGGCAAGATCACACCCAGAAAAATTTCCAATCTGTGAAAGGAAATAAAGAAAAGCTTACATCCTGGTGTGGTAATGCACACCTTTAATCTTAGCATTCTTGAGGCAAAGGTGGGTGAATCTCTTGAGCTGGAGGCACTCCTGGGCTATAGATGCAGTTTCAGGATAGTCAAGTTTAGGCAATGAAGGAAACTATGGAAAACAGAAAGCTGGAGAAGATGTAATTGAACAAGGAGGCCATGTTCCAGCTCCAGCAAGCAACAAAAGTTGGCAGCTTTAGCCATGTGGCTTTAGAGTTAAGGATAGAAGAAGGGGGTATGGAATTTGCCTCCAAGACTAAGGAAAGCTGTTGTTGCCAGGGAGTGTCCCTGATGGAAGCCTAGAGAGGGTCATTGTATGAAGCTGTGATGTTGAAGCATGGATTGCCTTGGAGACCCCAAGATGTCAGAGATGCCAGAGTCATTGGACATAGGCTGAGGGAAGCTGCTATCAGGGTTGAAACCAGCCCAAGAGAAAGAAATGTGTTACAGTTAACAAAGATCAAAGGAGTTGGAGATCTGAAGAGCGTTTTGGCATTAGACATGGAGATTCATAATTTGCAGTTTGCCCAGCTGTTTTTCACTCTTATTTGGAACTAGTATTTCCTCACTATGCTCCCTTCCCTATGTTTTGGAATGTAATGTATATCTTGTGCCATTATATGGTGGAAGTATGTGATCTGCTTTTCGATTTTGATTTTACAGGGGATTACAGTTAAGAACCTCAGAAGAGACTTTTAAATAAGTTTGAGACTATTATAGACTATGGGACTTTTGAAGTTGAACTGAATGCACTTTTTCATTATGATAATGACTACAATCCTTTGGTGGCCAGGGAATGGAATGTGGTGGTTTGAAGACTATGGCCCCCAAAGGGAGTGGCACTATTAGGAGATGTGGCTTTATCAGAGGAACTGTGTCACTGTGGAGGCAGGCTTTAAGGTCTCATATATGCTCAAGCCATGTCTAGTGAGGCAGACCATTTTCTTTTGCCTGCAAGTCAAGATACAGGACTCTTAGCTGCTTCTCCAGCACCATGTCTGCCTGCATGCTGCCTTGTTTCCTGCCATGATGATAGTGGACTAAACCTCTGAATTGTAAGTAGGCCACCCCAATTAAAGGTTTTCCTTTGTAAGAGTTGTTATTGTCATGGTGTCTCTTCACAGCAATAGAAACCCTAACTATGTTATCTCCTAAAACAAGCTTTTCCTAATCAAGACAAGCAGACTCCTCTAGCTACGGTAGCTCCTACCTCTCATTTTTCAAAATTAAATCTCACTATTTTTCTACTACATCCTCTATTCCTGAGTGGAATACAAGTGCTTAATAATTACAGCAAGTGCTTAATAACTGTTATTAAGTATAATATCAGTTATGAACAGAAGGTTGTTTTAAGTAGTTTTGCCTGTATCAAGTAATTTACGCTTTCTAAAAACCCCATTAGGTATTTGCTGGGATTCCATCTATGACAGACATGGAGAAAAAGAGGTAAATCCATCTTCTAAAAAGTGGCAGAGATAGGATTTGAATCTGTGCTGTTTGATTCCAAAGCCCAGGCTTATAGTGACAACCTTATGTGATCAGGATAATATATATATCCTTAGCGACCTCATAAGATATATAGTGAGTTGATACTACATGGTTTTTGCTCATTTGCTTTGTAAATCTGTGGAATATGGAAGCCAGTTAAAGCTGGAGTCACTCTCAAATGGTAAACACTTTTTTTTTATAATACTATAATTCTGAGTAAAAGGTTAATGTGATGTAGGGATGTACACAAATAGTAATGCTATGAAATAAGATAAATAGAGTAATTGTGTACCATGACTGTTATTTTCTTTAAAACAGAAAAAAAAATCTCAAATGAACTAGTCACAAGGGTCAGTGATCAAGAAACTGACCCATGAGGAGATGACCAGTAGATAAAATCTTTACATAACTTTGGGACAGAATAAGTGTTTTGCGCTCCTGTTCCCATATTAGTATGCTGCATCCTAACTTTCAAAATGATGGCATTTGAGAAGGGATTTAATCACCAGAAAGGCGATCTGTGCTAAGATCAGAGGCTTCATAAGAAGCCTCAAAGTATTTTCTCATGCCTTTTGCCATGGAGACACAAAGAAGATGTGTGAACCAGGAAGTGGGCTCTTGCCAGATACAGTTTGCTGGTACTTCATCTGAGCATTTGCTGCCTCAGAACTGTGAGACATTCGTATTTTCCAGGAAAGCTACGTAGTTTATACCACTTGTGCTAGAAAAACCTGAAGAGACTAAAATAGAATAAGTAAGAATATGCTATGAAGACAACTAGTTTTTAGCAGCCCAAAAGATGAAAGAACAATGTATTAATACAAGAAAATCTGTGAGTATAAAAAACTAAAAAAGCTGTAGTACTTGCATTATTAAACATAATTAAAAATAGTACTATGCACAAAACCAGATTCCATAAAACTGATGGCTAAACACTGTGATTCACATTCTAAAACATATTAGAAAATAGCTCACAAAATTTTATTGTACTAAATTCTGTTATCACAGATATGCATGTGTACATAGATGGGGAAGAGGAGGGAGAGAGACTGATTCTGTTATATATCTCTATATTATTACATAAAATAAAAAGCCACATATGTTTCTTAAGCTAAAAGGTTAAGAACTTCCTAATCCTCATGGGAATTTTTTTTCCTTCGAAATTTCCCCCTTCTACAATGTCATGTTTCCAAAATCAAGGAATCTTGTGGAGCACTGCTTGTGAGGAGTTGGAAAAAGATTTTGGAGGTTTCATTTTTAATTGATGTTTACAGAGTCAGAGATTGGACCAAGTGCATGCTGGTCAGGTACTCTACTACTGAGCTTCACTGCCACTCTGGAAAGCATCTGAGGACACTTTAATTATTCCTCTGCTATGCTACACATTCAGTGAATTCAGAATTTGGAATGATTACACCATGTAGTTCCTTGGCTCCTTTCTGAGGATGCAAGTTGGGACATCAGATTTTTCAACTGAAATAGTATTTGATATTATCTGTGTTGGGGAAGTTTTAATCCCTACTAAAGGAAGAAGTTGACACTGATTTTTAAACTGCTCCTCCTGGCCTTAATCATTTAAGTGTACTTAAATTTTACTGGAAGGAAATTAGAAATGTTTGTGCAAATGCCAATTTCAAGTTTACATTTTAATAAGTTTTACTTTATATTAAAGTTTTTACTTAGGTTTCATTTATTAAGATAATCTAAAAGTGGCAAGCTTACCACAAGTAAAATGAAAAAAATACTTAATATCTGGAGATTTTAGTTTAACAAGATAATTCTCTTCAATGGTATTGTCACAATAAAATGACTTTTGCATCCTTAATATGAATGTATATAATACTAACCATTCTAAATAGTTATGACATCCAATCCCCCAGTCCCCTCCCCAACTTTGCAGCAGACCACCAGCTGAGACCTCTCCTTCCTCTCTGTTCTCATTTCCAGGGAACCAATTAAGCATATCCTGGTGGAACACCCAGCTTTCTTCCCTCTTTTGAAGCACCTCTCCAGCTATCCCGGTCCTTCCGAATTTCGAAGTCTTAGGTTCCAAAACCCAGGAACACTTTTTATCTGGAACCCCCAGTGCCTATACCTATCAAGAACCCAGAAGATTTTCCTACAGGCAACCCACAGTTTACCACTCTCCTAAAATTCTGAGAGAAGACAGAAACCAAGGAACAAAACACCCAACAAAGACAACACCAGTCATCAACACCTACAATTATAATTTTCCCAATTCCAGATGTCTAGATACCAGCGGAAAAACAAAATCTGTAACAGCCAAGACAAAGTCTTCATTAGAACCCAGAAACCCTACCATGGCAGGCACTGAACATTCCAAGACAAATGAAGCACAAGTAAAAACCTTAAAAGGATTTTAATGCATATGATAGAGGTCTTTAAGAAATTTATAAAAACAAATAGTCGATGAAAATGATTAAAACTTTCTAAGAACTGCAAGTGGAAATAGAATCAATAAAGAAAACCTAACCTGAAAGAAATATGGGCATGAAAAATTTAGGAACTTAAATAGAAAGTTCTGTTGTGTCCAAGGAACACACCTCAACATCAATGATAGATGTTACCTTAAGGTAAAAGATTGGAAAAAGATATTTCAGCAAATGGACCTAAAAAACCAGCTTCATCAACATAATACAATAAATGAAAGAAAAGAATAGCATGCATTGAAGACATGATAGCAGAAATGGGTATAGAAATGTAAGATCTAAAACTTCCCTGGCAAAGAACATCCAGGAAATCTGTGACACTATGAAAAGATCAAATCTAAGAATAATAGAAAAGGAGGAGAAAGACAAGTCTAAGGCACAGAAAATATTTTCAATAAAATTATAGAGGAAAATGTCTTTAAAGAGGACCTGCCTATCAAAGTACAAGAAGCATACACAACACCAAAGAGATGAACCAGAAAAGAAGATACCCTCCACACAATAGTCAAAACATACAGAACAAAGAAAACATATTAAATGCTGCAAAGAAAAAAGACCAAGTAACATATAAAGGCAGACCTATTAGAATTACACCTGAAGATTCAATGGACACCCTAAAAGCCAGCAGTTTCTGGACAGATGTGCTGCAGACACCAAGAAACCACAAATGCCGGCCTGGACTCTTATATCTAGCAAAACTTTCAGCCATCATAGATGGTGAAAATAAGACATTCCATGAGAAATCAATTTCAAGTAATATCTATCTACAAATCAAGTCCTGCAAAAGGTGTTAGAAGCTAAACTTCAAACTAAAATGGTTAAGTAAATCCAAGAAAACACAGGGAATAAATAATCCCAGAACAGCAAAGTCAAAAGAAGGAAAACACACAAACACAGACATACACACGGCAACAATAATAACAAAAAATTACAGGAATCAACAACCATTGGTCACTGATATCTTAATATCAATGGAATCAATTCCCCAATAAAAAGACACTCCTAAAAGAATGGAAGTGAAAACAGGTCTATCCTTAGATTGGGTTCATGAAACACGTCAATATCAAAGACAGACATCACCTCTGGGTAAAAGATTGGAGAAAGATATTCCAGCAACCAAACAGACTAGGCTTCCACAAAGCCAGTACATGCAGTAGAATCAGAACCCAGTGCCACTGTCCTTGGCTTTTCAGTCAGCCTTCATTGTCAGCCACATTAAGAGAGTCAGGTTTGATCATATGCTCCATCAGTCCCAGTCCAGCTGGCTTTGGTGAGCTCCCATAAGATCAGCCCCACCATCTCAGTGGGTGGATGCACCCCTCGCAGTCCCTACTTCCTTGCTCATGTTCTCCCTCCTTCTGCTCCTCATTTGGATCTTGGGAGCTCAGTCCAGTGCTCCAATGTGGGTCTCTGTCTCTATCTCCATCCATCGCCAGATGAAGGTTCTATGGTGATATGCAAGATATTCATCGTGTGGCTATAGGATAAGGCCAGTTCAGGCGCCCTCTCCTCAGCTGCCCAAGGAACAAGCTGGGGACCTCTCCTTGGACACCTGGGAAATCCTCTAGAGTCAAGTCTCTTACCAACCCTAAAATGGCTCCCTTAATTAAGATATCTTCTTCCCTGCTCCCATATCCACCCTTCCTCCATCCCAACCATCCCATTCCCCCAAGCTCTCCCCACCCTCCCCTTACCTCCACCCCACCCCACCCCCACCCCCAAGCATCTTCCTAGACCAGAATGGAAGGGGGAGGACCATGGACTTCCCACAGGGCAGGGAACCCTGACTGCTCTTTGGACTGGAGAGGGAGGGGGAGGGGGGGAGGGGGAAGGAAATGGGAGAAGGCAAGGAGGTGGAAATTTTTAATAATAATAAAAAAATTGTAAATTTATATGTGTATACACTTATTGACATGTTACATTTCCCTGCCAGGTTTGTGTGCTTATCAGTGTACTTTTGTAGTGATGGATAACGAATATTATTTTATACAGAATTTTCTGATTTAAACTTTTTAAATTTTTATCTAAAGGCACAATTTGTTTCATCCTATGTCAATGTATGTATAGCTTTCAGCATTTTAACAAGTTCATGTTTGTCATTTGCATTGAAAAATATGTATTTATTAAATATTATACTGAATTTGTACAACCCCCCCAAAAAACCAAAACAACAACAACAACAAAAGATATTATAGCAAATGGATCTAATAAAAAAGAAAAAAAAGCTGGTACAGTTATTTTAGCATCTGACAAAATAGCCTTCAAGCCAAAACCAAAATCGGAAGAGAAGAGGAAGAATTCTACATATTTATTAAAGGAAAAAATCCAGCAAGAGGACACTGTAATTCTTAAGATCTATACCCCAAACACAAGAGCACCCACTTTTGTGAAAAACAAAAATAAACAAAACAAAATAGAAAAAAACAAAACACTTTTGCAGTTTAAATCACAAAATGACCCTCACATATTGAGAGTGGGAGACTTTAATATTCCACTCTTACCAATAAACAGATCATTCAGACAAAGAATGAACAGAGAAATGTTCAAGTTAAATAATACAATAAATCAAATTAACAAAATTGACATCTACAGAACATTACACTGAAACACAAACAAATATACATTCTTCTCCACACCTCATGAAACTTTCCCAAAAAATGATCACATACTGAGCCATAAAGCAAATCTCAACAGATATATAAAACTAAAATACCCCGCAGCCTATCTGGTTAAATTTTTCTCAAGGAAACTCCTACAACTCATACACACTTTCAGCAAAATAGCAAGATACAAAATTAACTAAAAACAATCGCCTTCCAATATACAAATGACAAACAGACTGAGAAAGAAATTAGGAAAAGAAGACCTTTCATAATAGCCTCAGTAAAATATAAACTATCTTGGGTAACTAAATAATTCAGTGAAAAACTTGTATGATAAAAACTTCAAGTCTTTGAAGAAAGAAATTGATCTCATGGACTTCATGGATATTATGGATCTCCCATGCTCATGGACCAGAAGGATGAACAAACATAGTAAAAATTGCCATCCTACTGAATACAATCTATAGATTTAACTCAATTTCCATCAAAAATCCAAAACAATTCTTCACAGATCTCGAAAGGATAAAAAATCCAGAATAGATAAAACATCATGAATAACAAAAGAATTGAGAGAGGTACCACTACACCCAACTTCAAGCTGTAATACAAAGCTACAGTTAAAAAAAAAAAAGAAACCTATTGTTTAAGAGAACTGAAGAGTCACATATCTGTGAACACCTGATTTTTGAAAAAAAGCCCAGAAGACAGCATCTTCAACAAATGCTGCTGGTCAACCTGGATAGCTGCATGTAGATCAATAAAAACAGATCCATATTTGTAACTTAGCATAAAATGCAACTCCAAATGGATCAATGACATTAGCATAGAGATACTGAACCTCATAGGAGAAAAATTGGGGAACAGTATGAAACTCAATGGCAAAAGAAAAGGCTTTCTGAAAAACACTGTTATCACAGGCACTAAGAGCAACAATTAGTAAATGGGGCCTTATGAAACTGAACATCTGTACATTAAGGGACACTCATCCAGATAAGGCAGCAACCTACAAAATCAGAAATTTTTTACCAAAGGATTCAAGAAACTAGATATTAAGAAAGCAAATAACTCTTTTAAAAACTGGAATACAGACCCTAGCAGAGAATTCCCCAAAGAGGACATTCAAATTGAGAAACACTTAAAGAAATGTTTAACAGTCTTATCCATCAGAAAAATGCAAATCAAAACTACTTTGGAATTTCATCTTATACCCATCAGAATTGCTAAGATAAAGAAATCAAATGACAGCTCATGCTGGCATGGATGTGGAGTAAGGGGAACACTCGTTAGTTACTGCTGGGAGTGGAAACTTGTATAGTCATAGAAATCAGTGTAGAAATTCCTTAGAAAGATGTGAATAGATCTACTTTAAGATCCAACTGTATCACTCTTGGGTATATTATCCATAGGAATAGTCATCCTTCCACAGGGACATTTGTTCAACCATGTTCATTGCTCTTCTACTCATAATAACCAGGCTGTTGACAAGTCCACAGCTTGTTTTTGACAAACTGAAGGCAAGGCCAAGTTGCTGAAGACAGTAGCTATACAACTTAAAGAACATGGAGAAGTCAAACTGGTATCAATGCCTACATAGAACCTTCACTCCTAAGTTTTAGCTTCTTTGGCATAGGAAGGTACTCTTCACATTATTAAAAGAGAAACATAAACATCAACCCAACCATAAACATTTTGATATATAATGGTGTCCTGCCAGCAATGGTGGCACAAAGCTTGTGGGAATACCAATCTAATCTGACTTAAGAACCATTTTTTGAGTTGGAACCCATATTCAAAAGCTAATAACCTAAGATTAGACAATTTGGGGACCTAGAGTAAAACCAGTTACTATTGTCTAAAAAAACAAAAGACAATCAAACAAACAAAAAACTGTAGCAACAGTATTCCTAATGATCCTTAACACCATACTGCTTAACTCATAGGTCGAGACTTATTCTGCCATTATCAGGGAACTTCCCTCTTGAAGCAGACTGAAAAAAATAGAGATCAATGCCCTACATTACAGAGACTGAGAGACTCTGTAATACTCAACCATAAGTGGGATGTCTCTACCAAATCTCTACATTCAGAACTCAGGGAACCCTGGTGAAGAGGAGGTAAAAAGAGTGTAAGAACCGGAGGGAATAAGGATAACAAGGGAAAAAGAGGGCCTCTAATTCAACACAATTTATATTAGCTCAGAGACTTAGGGGGCTTGCATAGGCTCTGCATAGCTTTGTACCAGGTTTTCTGAATATATATCATGGCTTCTAGTTTTTAGTGTTTTTATGGGATTCCTGAGTGTGCAAATGAGTGGATCTCTGCTTCTTGTATCTTCTCTTCGACTCCTTTCATTCTGTTAGTTTGTTGTATTCAATTCCAATGAATTTGTTTGTTTTATTATGTTATATTTTATATATATTATGTTTAATGCTATTACAATTTCTTAGAAGTCTGTTTCTTTTCCAATGATAGACAGAAAGGAAAAGGATCCAGATGGGATGGGAAGGAGGGAGGAACTGGGAGGAGTAGTGAGAAGGGGAAATCATAAATCAGGATATATTATTTGAGAAGAAATATATTTTCAGTAAAGGAAAAAATAAAGGGGCATGGTTAAAAAATAATTATACAAAATCACCTCTAAGCCATAATAGCAAGTTATCTGAAAAAATTACCAAGAAAATAATCTCATAGCTAGAAAAATTAAAATCCTTAGGAATAACAATAATCACAGAGGTAAAAGGTCTCTTCCTGGTCACTAAAAAACATTTACAAAGAGGGCAATAAAAATGAAAAGAGATTCTCTTTCATGTACTGGAAATTAATATTACGCAAAGCATTAAAAATCTGCATGGAAGAATTAAAATAATAGAATAGTTAAAGTTTGAGCAGAAGGAACAAGGCTGGAGGCAGCATGTTACATGACCTAGCACATATGACAAAGCTATAAAACCTAAACACAGTATAAGAGTACAAGCAGGGAAAAACATAGACACAGTCTAGAGCTCCCCTTCGAAGGCAATGTGGTAACATGAGGGCCTGCTTGTTGGGTTTCTGCAACAACAAGCCCCAAAGAAAACCATACAGAGGTCTCCATAAGTTATAAACTGATTGGCCCATTAGCTCAGGCTTCGTATTAGCTCTTATAACTTATATTAGCCCATTATTCTGATCTATGTTAGCCACATGGCTTGGTACCTTTTTCAGCGAGGCAGGTCACATCTTCCTTCTTCCGTGTCTGAACAGGACTGGGGAGGAATGGGCTTCCTCCTTCCCAGAATTCTGTTCTCATTGACCCGCCTCTACTTCCTGTCTGGTTGTCCCACCTATACTTCCTGCCTGGCTACTGGCCAATCAGTGTTTATTTAAAATGTAAGTGACAGAATACAGAATTGTCCCGCACCACAAAGGAATAAAAAATGTACCAAGAACAGGCAATGAAAAAACAAATAACCCCACCACCAGGCACAGAAGCCCCAGAGACCTGGCAGAAGCCAGACCAGAGCCCCAAACATTCCCCACTGGAGCTCTGACCCCACCTGCACCTGGAGGAACGACCATGAAGGCAAAAGTCCCAACTAAACCTAGAGGAAGAGTGACCACCTAAGCCACAGGCCCAGAAGAGGGAACCCCTGAAGCACAGACCCCACTGGCATCCATTGGTAACCCCAAAGAACTCCTACACCTTGCTCAGCTTCAGTATGGGAAGGGGCCTTGGTCCTGCCTCATGTGACAAACTTTTTTTAAACTCCCCATGGGAGGTCTTACACTATCTGAGGAATAGATAGGGGACTGCAGTGGGGAGAAGGTGTGGGAAGCGTGCGGGGGTCGGGGGAGAGAATGGGACTGGGACTGGTATGTTAAATAAAAGATTCTTTTATAAAATAAAAAAAGAATAAAAAATGAAAAAAAACCTCAAACACTGTCTCTTTAATAAATATTGTTGGGGAAAAATATGTCCACTTTTCTCATACCATGTACAAATTGAAATACATTAAAAACTTAAACATAAAACCTCAAAATATAAAACTAGTAAAAAATTAATGCAAAATAGGATCATATTAAACTAAGAAGCTTAGACACAGAAAGGACAAAAAGGAAAAACAGAAATAACCCAAAGTCCAAAAAAAAAATAATCACAATTAAAAAACCAGAATACTGATACAGCATACAGAATAAGAGAAAATACTCCAAACTGCAGTAGAAAAAGGAACATAAACATTAAAACAGCTAGAAAAAGATCAGTTCTATCAACAATGAGCAAAAGACAAGAGTAGGATGTCTCCAAGTTGATGGTTGGGGAGGAGTTTCAGAGACTCCAGTACATTACAAGCTATTGCTATTGTTTCTGTTGCCTACCATAATCGACAGTAAGAGCCTGCAGCTAAAGATAATGCCCTCTTTGCCTCACTCCCTGCTGGGTAGCTTTCACAGTACCAGGAAGTGTCAAGCAGCTAGGGAAGAAAAGTCACCAACAGTCCTAAGGAGCTGTAAATCCTGTAAGTTACCATAATAATCAGCCTGAAAAGACAAGTCCCTGGATACAGCAAGGACATGATTCTTACAGAAGTAGTCATCAATTTGACTGGATTTAAGTCCTCTTCACAGGAGAAAACAAATTCCTGGTACTATAAATCTGACCAAAAACCTGTTGCTTGAGGCCAGAGGGGAGAATGTATTACTATTTTGCTAAATCAGTATCAGACTGCCTTCTAAATACTAATCTGCACAATGGTGGACTATATCAGTTCTCAGTCTTCTTCAGATAAACTCCTTTGCAGCATCAGGTTTTAATATAGATTCATAATTTGCCCAAAACAGAGAAATATCTGTGGAGTGTTCAACCCCAAAAGGACATTTATGTCTTACTATCTACCTTGAGGACCAGGGAACAGCACAGAAGAGGGGGCATGAAGATGAAAAGACCCAGGGTTTGGCGACAATTGTGAAACGGTGTCTTCAGTACATGACAAGATTTTAAGAAGGCAACCTGAATAAGCTAGTCAAGGCAGTCAAAATCTTAGCATAGATAAGGGAGGGCTCCTAAGACCCCAGAGGAGCTAGAGGCAGCTGACAGGGGATAGGGAAGGGTGTGGCTCTCATAGGTTAACCACTTTTCAGTGGATGATTTCACACATACTTTTATGTAGCTGCAAAGCATGGACTTTGTACTTGGTGGTTTACTAAAAATAATAATTACATGGAGTTGAGAGAACTAGGGGGTAGTATTCAGGTTTAGGAGGGAAGTCATGGAGGAGTAAGAGATGATCAAAATATATTATATACATTCATGGACTGCTCAGGTCTTAAAAAATGAAACAAAACAAAATCAGGCAAAGCCCTGAACAAATAATTTCCAGAAGGCATACAAATGATCAATGAGCATGTAAAAATAGTCAGCATGATTAAAAATTAGTGGTATGAAAATCAAAGTGATGAGTGCCCCCCACCCCGACCACCACAACATTTTAGGGGCTACTGTTAAAAAGAAAAAAAAATTGGCAGCAGTGTGCAGAAATGAGACTTCTTATACATTCTGGGTGGAAATCTGAACTAGAACAACTATTATGTGGAACTATGTAGAAGCTTCTCACAGAATCAGAGCTACTAAATAATTCAGCAACCCTACTTGTACATAAATAACCAGAGAAAATGAAATCAATACAGAAAAGTGATATATGCTCTTTCATGTTACCGAAGATCATTCACAAACATAATAAACTTAGCTATCTTACTGATCAAATGACAAATTGATAAGGAAAATATGGCACACAAATATCAATGTGATTCAGGTTTGGAAATAAATTCTGTCCATCATGACAATATGGGTAAACCTAGAGAACATTATTTCAAGTGAGACAAGCCATGCACAGAAAGATGAACACAAAAAGATACAGAGAAAGAACGAATGAAATCTGATTCATATATGGAACCCATAAAAGCTGACCTTACAAAAAGAAAGGAATGCAGTAGTGGTTGCCAGGGCATAAGTGACCAGAGGTATATGTAGGAGGTCAGAGAATATATAATTATAGCTAGATAGCACACAAAGTCAGAAGGCAGACTGCTTGGGGTTTCCCTACAGGTGAAGCTGTAGGGAAACAATGAAAGGGCAGATACGGGGAATGACTGCAATGCAGTTTCTTTCTTGGGCAATAAGCAGTCGTAAAACTGTGAAGATGACTGACTGGTTCTGACTATATAATTCAAATGATTGAATGGCATGATAAGGTGATCATTCTCACAAACTTGTTTTTAAAAACCAAAATTATTAATTGAATATTTTGTCAAATAATTCATGATAGGGTTCCTTGGGGGAAAAAATGTCCAAACTTCCCTTGTCTTTTCAAGACCTTTATAATCCCTGCACTATCTACGTAGAAGCACCCTCAGCAAGTGTGCCCTGATGACCCTATGTGCATGTGATCCAATTCTGCCAGGCTGGGAACTCTGATTTTCTGAGATGACAATGCCACCAAGTCTTTGCTCTGAATGTTTTAATCTGGACTGAACACTTCCCATGCACATTTAAAGCAGTATTGAGCAGCAACGCCAGACACAAACACAAGCTTCTACCATTATGGCCTTAAGTTTGCTTGTTCTAGCAAAAATTCCTTTAAAATACAGGGATGTGTCTTCTATTTCTTTGGTACTACTCAGCTGTATTTAGGTCAGTACTGCACAAGAACACTTACAGATTCTGAACAAGCAATAATAAAATATTTCTATCAACAGTTTAGGCTAAGTAAGTTATGAGCAAATGATTTTTACATGCTTTGCAAATTTAGATAACATGGTAAAACAATATGCAGAAACAGAAAAAAAAACCAGTACAAAACATCAAAGAGAAAACAGGCAGGATATTTCCTAAGTTGCTTGGAAGACTTGAATCTAACATTGTCTTGACTCTTGGAACTGTGCAGAAGTTAGAATTTTTTATGAATTTTCCATACTGTATCATGTTAGACAAGTGAGGGTACTTAATTTTTTTATATAAGAAAGTTGAATTGTTTATGGAAGAAAGATTAAGTTTATTCATAATTTAGTATTGTAACTCAAGCCTTAATAAAAAAAAATCCACCTAGTTTTAGAATACTAGTAATTGATAGTTATTTTTTGTGTACTCTTTTAGGAAACCAAAAGTAATGAGAAAACAAAAATGAACAAAACTGACCACAAAACTAATTCTAGGTATTATCACATACATTGTATATTCAGAACCTAATAGGTTAAGAACTTTGGTCTCCTAAACGGTAACAAACTTATTTCAGATTGACATATTTTACCAGTAAAATATTTCTTTTCATTTGGTTGAATGTAGCTTGTAAATCTAGAATTCTGGGAGAAGCTAAGAAATAATGGAGAATAAAGACAGTCTAAAGGGTAAAGGATGAGAGAATAAAAAGATACTTTAAAAAAGACATTTGCCATCTGTGCCTCTTCCAAAGATGCCAGGCAGCCCCCAGGCTGAGGTATAGGGATACTCTCCTCAAAAACCTTGGAATGTATCACATCTTCCCCACATGGGATACAGAGCAGCAGATGGGACCTTGTGACTGCCATGAGGTTAGGTGGAAACTGAAGGCCAATGAGGTTGGTGGTGTCCACTGTTAGTTAACCTTCCTTTCTTTTTTTTTTCTTTAATGAACTCTTTCATTTTACAAGCTAAGTCCCCTCCCCAAAGTACTATTTATAATAGGTTTGTTATTTTAACTTTCTTTAAAAATTATCATTTATTTTTTTCTAACCACCTTATAAGTTGGAAAAAGATGTTTTTGTAATTTGATACCACAAGATTTGCAGTTATACTGCAAAATAACAAGATCTAAACATTAAGGTACTCAATTACTGAAAGAGTTATACACTGACTATTGTGATAAATCAGCTTGGCATTAAGGAAAGAAGTACTGCCAAACCTGAAAATTTATTGATTATAAATTTATATATATCTGAAACTTTAAAAAATTTGAAATTCCTGTATTTTAATGTATAAAGTCTGTTCTTTTATTCAAATCTTTGCTGGGAAATAAGAGATTCACAATTTGTAAAATATACGACATATATGCATATAATCCCATGCTTTATATAAACAAGGACAAGTTCACTGAGAATTTGATGTAGAAGAATAATGCCATGTTTCTGCCCAGTTATAAGAACAACAGACAAATAATTCTTACACTAAAAAAACCTCTGAAAATTCAAGAGGCATAAGGTACATTAAGAATATATTTTTGATTTCTTTCAGCTATTAATACCCTAAGGAAACACACAGTTAAAACTATGTTGGAATAGATTCTCCAGTTTTGAAAGTTTCCACTTCCATTGCTGTTTTAAAATAGCTGCTTTCTAAACACCTACGGAACACATCAAACCTGACCCTGCTGTGCCGTGACGATGGACACTTTCTGCTCTGGAGTTGTGCCAGCATCATTAAGAGATTCTTCAAATTACTTTTGAAATGTACTTTTCCCTCAGGATTTTCACTTATTCCTAATTAGACTACTAACTACAAGCTTTGTAATCCCTGTTGCCAAAACTGCTAAATGCTTCAATAAGTAGGAGGAGGGCATCAATGGAGCAGGACAGATGTAATGTCACTGGTTAACAATAGAGGTGTGAAGCAGCTGCCTTAATTATGAAGCTTATTAATTCATGGTGTAGAAAAAGGCTTGGCAAGTGTTCTTATAAAATACCCGATCTTTTCAAAATAGCATCAGATGGTTTAAAACTTTAAATATACATTTCCAGCAAGGAATACTAAAATGATTATTTTTGCCAGTGATTAACATTTATATTCAATACTTACAATCTAGGTTATAAGATCACACAAAATTTTAAAACTAACTCTAATTTATTTTTAAAATTATATGATCTTAAATTTTTTTTTTTTAAGCTAGAACTGACCTACAAGATAAGATAAAATGTGTCTAGGAGAGGTTAAGTATTGGGGAGACCTAAAGAATTACTTCCTTTGGGTTATGAAGCAGCTCATTATTACTAAAATTGGTTTTCATTACTTATATGATTATACCATAGGAAGTTGTTGAGGCTTGTAAGTAATATACATAAAGTAAAAAGCATATAGTAGATAGTTAAAAGTATTTTTTTCTTTGC
Organism: Myodes glareolus; assembly: GCF_982192425.1. Lineage (NCBI taxonomy): Eukaryota > Metazoa > Chordata > Mammalia > Rodentia > Cricetidae > Myodes > Myodes glareolus. The sequence continues at coordinate 80,032,768 of NC_142026.1, forward strand.
GTGTTCCTACTGTAGAATAAGATTAGTGAGGAGAACAGTTTCAACAGAATACAGAATGATGAAATAATCAGCAGAATTATTACTGCAAATATAGTAGGCTGTAACACCCAAAGGAAAACCTCCAGAATATTCTGAAGGACAAAAATCTCCCTAAAGCATCCACAGGGCAAACAGACAGAAAACACAAGCACATACCAGTTAAGTCTGCTTCTAATACAGCCCTGCTTTCCTGACCTACAGAGAAACAATCCTGATCATTCACACACACACACACACACACACACACACTTCCATCTTCTAAAAACAGTTCATTGGTAGTGTACTTATTCTGACTCTTTTGAAAGTTTATGTCTTTGGTCTACAAGTGATGATTCAAATTTGCGCTTCTAAGATCTGATGGAATCACTTCCCAGTTATGAACACGTCACAGGAATAAAAGTGGTTCTGTTCAGACAACACATACAGTGATCCACAGTCCACCTTGCTAAGCTTTAGCCACTCAGTCTGGGCCATTCAGTATTCTCTACAAAGTCCTCCAAACTTGAGGTCAACAGAACTGTACACATTAAATATCCCCAGGAGATTAACAAGGAGGACAGAATATGCATTTTGTTTTGTCTTTAAAATTTTTCTTCTGAAAAAAAAAATTTTTTTCTTCTGATAACAAGCAGAGCTCTGACTGGTTTTAGCAGTACCTAAGTGTCACTCTGCCACAGATCACAGCTTATCAGTCAATTACAGTATTCACTGATAATGCCTATGATTTCATATCTTGATCTCAAGTGGCTCACACTCTATACATACACAATTAGCAAGAAAAATCAACATAAAATATATGGTTAAATGGTGACCATGAAGAGCAAAGAATAACATTTAGAGCAGTGGTTCTCAACCTTCCTAATGGTTCAACTCATTAACTCAATTCCTCATGCTATGGTGACAACAACCATAAAATTATTTCATGTCTACTTCAGAATTGCAATTTAGATACTGTTATGACTCATAATGTAAATAACTGGTATGAAGGATATATCTGCTATGTGAACCCCCAGACGGGTTGTAATATACAGATTGAGAACCACTGATGTAATGAATAAACTATTTTTGATATACCTATATTTTAGTGCAATCTCTGCTAAGTTCCTTACTTATTAATTTTTATTATGTAGAAGAATTTAGTGTCACCTGCAAATTCAGAAACTTCCTGTTGCCTCTATACTTTGGTGAAAGGTGATAACAGAATCACCATTGTAAAAACTACTGAGCTCATCCCAAGCATCCTGAGGATAGAGGAAAGGGACACAGAGAATAGAAATTAGTAGGTAGATAGAAATGGAACAGACCATTTTTTTTTAAAATCAGTCATACCAATCTTCTACTATGAAATACTGTAAAGTGGAAGGTTCAGTTCAAAAAATATTGAATAAAAAGGATATGATATGGCAACCTTATTAAATATTTTCTTTTACTTTTGAAAGAAAAACTCTTTTCTGGTAAATACTACAAAGTCAATAAAGTCACTACATTCCTATTCCAAAAGAAATTCTATTTCCTCAGAAAAGTAGAAAGTAATTTGTAAAAGATTATATAGATGCTATGAATTCCAGTTTATTTTTAAGTCACATACATGACTTAGTGTAAAAGTCTATATAATTATCTTCTCCCACAGGAGAAGAGGTGTAAGCAATTAAGAAATCTTGATAACAACTGAAGGGAAGTGACTGGCTCATGTTTTTAAAGCTTTTGGTGAATCAATGTTTGGATATACTTTTTTTCCTTCCACAGTCATCTTCTAAAACATTTTTTTTTCTGCCAGTTACAACCATACTGTGACATTTCTCAGAAAAGAGGATATTTCAATGAACATAATTTTTATATTATAATTAACACAAAACAAAAAGGTCAAATATGTGTAGCTTAAAACATGAGAAATTCTTTTTCATATAAAAAAGATTTATTTCTTAAAAAAACCTCATCTTTTAAATATTTTTCATGTTTTTACATTAAAATATACTTTCATTATTTCCCCGTTCCCTTTTCTCCCTCCAACAATTCCTATGCACACCCCCTTTGCTATCTCTCAAATTCATGGTCTCTATTTCTTTAACTGCTATTACACACACACACACACACACACACACACACACACACACAAAGAAATAAATATAACCTGTTCAGTCTGCACAGAGTTATGTGTGTGGGTCAGTGCATATGCGCATGCATGCGTGCGTGTCCTGGGTATGAGTGTCCCTAGAGGATAGAAGCGGGTGTTGGATCTTCTGCATTTTGAGTTACATGAAGTTATGAGCTGCTTGACATGTATGCTAGGAATCAAACTTGGGTACTCTGGAAGGGCAGCAAGTGCTCTTAACTGCTAAGCCATCATCTCTCTAGCTCCAGAAATAAGACAATTTTATTACTGACAAATTAAACATAAGAAAATACTGTAGTGGGCGAGGGATATGGACCTACTAGTAGACAAAATGCCTGCTATATAAACACCAAGAACTTCATTTGGATCCCTTCCATCTGCAAAGAGCCAGACATTGTGACACACACCTGTAACCCTAGCACTTGGAAGTAGAGACAGGTAGATCCATGGAGCTTTTACCAGCCAGCTTATAGTTCTTAAATGTGCAGGCACAGTAAGACCCTCATCCCTTGTGCAGAGTATGCCTTAAACTTCAACATTAAACTTAGGTTTTAGGGTTTTTTGGGGGAAAGAGGAGAAGGAAGAATATAGTAGATTTACCATACAATACATCTTGTTCCCTTTCTTGGAAGGGGATAGATGGGAAGATGGAAGTGGCATTTAAGAGCTATCATGGTGTTGATTTGAAGTAAAATTTAATCATATGGATCCTTAAGAAAAGGCTCTTTAAGTAACATCATAGTACTCAACAGGAGCCACCCAAATAAACGAACAGCAAGTTTTCAATCTCAGAGGGGACACTGAGTCATCAGGTTTGCTTTGGGGAGTGCAAAGTAGACCACTAATCTGGGCTCACATACCAACTGCACCTATCCTACTCAGGAGGATCCTGCTCTGGACAGGTCATATCGTCACATTTGTTGCAAGATTATTCTACATACGAAAATGGAAAGAAACCCTGTTTGAAAGAAAGAAGACACTCCTGAACACTCTCAGGTAACTTTTCAGACTTGGAAACAATAAGTTCTAAATTATAAGAGAAGTTGTGAAATATATGAACCACAGTAGTGTAAAAAACCACATTCAGCATTGAAATATATAAGTCAAAGTAGCATAAGACTCACACTCAGAATTGAAAGCAGTTCCTCAATGGTGCACTCAGGTTTCAAACGGTCCTTGAACATTTTGACTGTTTTGTGCTTCAGATAGTAATAGGAGGCAATTCGGCCACATTCTAGTGGCTCAATGCTGCGGTTGTCCTATTTCAAATAAACGTAGAACAAGTTAAGTGAAATGCACAGTGGAGGTCCACATTCCCAAGAGAGTAATAGTTCACACTGTGGTTACTACTATTACAGATTTGTTGCAAATTTCAATAGCACAAACCCCAGTCACCCTCTGTCAAAACCTGGATCAGAGTCCCACCTCTCCAACTTCAATGCAGTGGGAAAGCTCCAACTCAACCAGAGACTTCTCAATCAGATGGGACAGGAACTTGTTCATGGAGTCCTGGCTGACATCATCCAAGTTGTAGTAGCTAGGAAAAAAGTGAGGTCAGTTTCAAGATGTGTCTACTAGAATTGTCACATCAACTTTATGATCTTTTCAGACTTTTAAAAGCATGAAATTACAATAAATAAAAAATGGAATGAAAAAGTAAAACAAATACAGTCAACATTCCCATTTTATAGGTCAACAGCCCAATACTAAACTTTGCTAACACCAATGAAAAAGAAAATATATTTAAAATATGTAAAGTAGGCATATAAACGATATATCACATGAAAAACACTTTCTTATGTTACATTTGACATTAATTCATTTTACCCATCTATTCTAAGGTAACCTTATACACTGAATTTAGAAAGTGTGAAATGCAATGTTTGGCTGAAATCACATATCATAATACACATATACATGTATACACACACACACACACACACAACTTTTATTATAAAATTTACCCTTAACAATTTTACAAAGAAACCAGAACTACTGATCTTAATAGTAGATGAGTGCCTCTAGTAAAATTTGAATTTTTTTCTCCAGATGCTTATGGAAAAAATGGTGTTCTACCATCTGGAAAGGAAATCATCAAGCTAAAATAAAGCATTGTAATTTGTAATACACAGAAAACACAAATGCCCAGCTCTGAATATTTTCCAAATAAAACCTCTAAGAGCATGTAATTTATCTAACCATTCATTCTCCACTGCAACAAAGAAAGGCAAATGCAGAACAAGGAGTCTGTATCTGGGAAGGAACATAGAAGGTGAAGGTGACATGAACAACCTCGACAGTTTCCAAATTCCTGCCAGTAAATTCCACGGTACTCAGCATGGAGAATATATATAATATCCTACCTCTCTTCTTGTTCCAAGAAAGTACCAGAGTACAACTGAAAGTAATGTTAGAGGCTTACAAACTCTTTTCACTAAAATCCCACCATGGTAGCGTCAACGTTTCAACAGGATTGGAAAAAACTCACCAACCTCAAATGAAAGAGGCCCATATAAAATCCCCATCACAGAGGGCTAGAAAAACACTGCAACAGTGTTCACAGGGACATTTCAAACTTCACTGAAAGTTAAAACTTATTTAAAAATATTTAAATGAGGAATTAAAATCATGTCAGGATAAAATTAAAATAGAAAGAAGATAGTGCAAATGATGTGGAGTACTACAATGTGTCTCCACTGAAATTCATAAGACCCTAGAATTTGAAACGTCTACATTCATCCAAGTCTTAACTGAGGAACAACCAGTAAAGGATTAGATTTTATTTAGCAAAATAACCTTTCATGAATCAAGTACAGTTACTTTTTGTTCATGGAAAGACTACTGTTGTCCAAACAAATAGCCTCTTTTTGATGTTGCATTTTTAATGAAGGTATAGAATAAGTGCTGAACCTCTGTATTATTAATACAGATACACATTAATACAGATACATTAATACAAAACACACATATTCACATTCCAGGCCTATGTGGAATGAAAAAGAAGCATTAGAAAAAGCAAGGAACTATTTCCTTTCCCCTGGGAAATGACTAATAAGTTAATTAGATCATTCTTTCTGCTTTAAACTGCAAACAACAATTTTGGACCCTGGTTTAATACCCAGCACCCAAAGGGTGGTGCATACTGTCTTTAACTCCAGTTCTAGAAGATCCTGTGCACCCTTTTGGCCTCCACCTGTACCATGCAAACATAAGGTTCACATGCAGGCAAAACACAACACACATAAAGGAAAAACTAATAACAATCCTGGATATTTGAAGTATTACAAGTACACAAATTTCTAACTTATTAAAATCTGTTTCCTCTCTAATTTAAATCCCCAAAATAAGATATCTCAAACTTTCTGCTATGTAAGGGTTCTCTGTATTTGACATTCTTTGGACTTGCTAAGCCTTTACATTTCTATTATGATCAACAACTGTCTGCAATAATTCAGTTTAATAAAGCTATTCCTAAATTAAAAATAATGCATGCAAGAAAATGCATGTGTAGTAATTTTTTAAACTAAGAAAACATTCTCAATGCAATTAAATTTGGACTCTCACCTTCCCTGGACCTGGAGGGAGGGGGGAGGAACTTGAACTTCCCACAGGGCAGGAAACCCTGACTGCTCTAGGGGATGGAGAGGGAGGAGGAGAGGGAGTGGGGGGAGTGGGAGGGTGTTGGGAGGAGGGGCTGAAATGGAAACTTTTATAATTTAATAAAAAAAAAAGTTTCAAACAAAAAAAAAGAAAACAATACTATCACGAAACAAAAATTAACATTCAACTTTTATCTATAAATTTATTAGGTTATTAATAAAAAAGCCCATGGATACTGCTTCTGCTAATAATCATTATCTTAAATATTTAAATGAAATGCCAACTTGCCATTTTATAATAAGTGTTAGATGTAAAAAATTTAAGGTCATCAACTATAAATCTCCTTAACATAGATGTTTTCCACATAGATTTTGCTTCATCCACTATATTTTATTTTACTTTACTCACTATAATTCTGTTTTGGTTGTGAATTTTGCCTCTAAATGCTTTTGAAGATTAATTTCCTCCAAATAACACAGTCGGGGGAAACTGTTTGTAATCATTTAAAATCAATAGGTAAGAGAAAACACTTGGATCAAACTAATGCTCTCTGAGAATGCAATTATCTCACAAAGAATTATTCACAATCCAACCCACTGAACAATCAACTTATTCTAAAATGAAATATTTAAAGCTGTTACTGATACACATTTCTAAATTTTTTCTGAATGTTATTAAGTTTTCATTGTCGCAACTGGAAGAACACAATTTCAGTGTGAGGAACTGAACTTCACTGCCTTTTCTGAAGCACATTTTGTGGTTTAATATTCAGTCTGAAGGCAAGATCACTTAAAACATTAAAAAAAATTCCATAGAGAACATGTTCTATCTAATTAGATTCATAATTATGATATATTATAAAATAATATAAATGTAACAATTATGTTTTAGGAATCATAACATTTTGAGAGGTCTGATTGGGTACACAACATGTTCCTTTTTTTCTTTTTAATCAGTGAGCTGTTACCTCCCAGTTTCTAAACTAAGTAAAAGGACATATCATTATTTTCAATAATCACTTTACTCCCTTGAAAAAGCATGTGGCAGCTAACTAAAAAGGTCTGTTTTCATGTTGTACAAGATTTATAATTTACTGGTTATTTAAACAGCGATTCTTACACAACTGTTTAATTACAGCTAACGGGCAGAGTGCAGTTTCATGCTCACTGTGTCGAATCATCAAGTCATTATCTTCCTTCACTACAAACAGAAAGCCCTCCTTTTGTCAGCATGCTATTTCATTTCTTTCCCAGAGAAACGCAGTTTCACAATAATTGACTTGTCAGAAACTCTAATTTATGCGACTGCGCCCTGTAAGGTTTCTCTGTATTGGACTTAACCTGCACACAAGCAGGGCTGAATATTTACAATGCGTTAACAGGTGCTGAGTTGTTTAATGGTTCTAATAGCCAGAAGTGTGCTGAGAAAGCCAGCGGGATCGCAATTACAGGCTGTTTGAACACAACAATTACTAGTCCCTCGAGAAGTGTGAAAGTCAAAGGCAGTTTGATACTGACAGCATCTAGCACATGGGCTAGACAAGCTAACCTCTATTAGCAGTCCATTGGGAAAAAGTCATAACAAGCCTCTCCCTGAAATAAAAATTTAAAGTCTATAAAATTTAAGCAATCAAAACCCCACACAACTTTAGTCTTTAAAGTCCCTATTAAGGTAGAAGTAAGAATTACACACAGGAACCCACAGAATATCTTCTTCCAACTTGAAACCAGATGGAATCTCACCATCTAGGAATGAAAGAGGTTTTATAGTAAAGTGAAACTGAGACAAAGTTACAGCAAACAGTTTGCATTTAATGTTAACAGTGGCAACTATTTCCTTTTTGCTTTATGTAAACCTGGCCAGATAGCTTGCTGAGAAAATTGTCATCAGTACTGAAATGGCACTGCCGTAACTGTCAGTGCTGGGAAGTCATTTGTTACAGCACCATGTTTTTTATGTTCAGATTATGCAGCAGTAATAATGACACAAATAATGGAAGAGCGCTCAGGGACAGCTGACAAGACCTCACTTTTGCCTAGATATATTTAAAAGCAGAGTGAAACTGACAATGCAAATTGAATTTGGGATAGCTTCTATTTTATGAAAACAATATATGTGTTTATACACATTTGAACAAGACAGGATATGCATGTGTACATATATATCTATTAGTACACAAGACTTGTCTACACTCACGTGTATTATATATGCATATATACTTACACAGCTAGCAAGTCAGGAAGACTGGCTAGTGTGGTGTAGTGTTAACTTTATAGTGTTGGTATGATTAGCTGAGGGGGCTAGAACAATCAGGTCATTCTTATTTATTTATAATGAATTGTCATTTGAAAACGGTATTTCTTTTCTATGGGTAAATAAATCTGGACACACACACATGTGTGTGTGTACGTACAGAAACAAGCTTGCATATGAACATTCCTTCCACTCAAGATAATTCAAATCTCAATTTATGCCACTGGACGAAAGGAAACACTAAGAAAAAATACTAATGTTACACACAATACAGCTGTTAATATGAGAAAACTATAGATTTTTAAAAGAAATTTGCCCGTTTCCTCAATTCCTATGTGTTTGTGCCAAGCACTGAAGACAGATGATTTTAAAAGTGACAATAATAAAGAAAATACAGTCAAAGCCAATATGAAGATGAGAAGTAAAGGGATAGCTTGGACACTGTTTGTGGGAATATAAATTACAATAATTACAGCAAATAGTGTGGAAATTCCCCATAAAACTGAAAACAAAAAATAATCCAGCTATGTCTCTCCTAGGGTCCTCTTTGTTGTCTAGGTACTCTGGGGTTCTGAACTGTAGGCTGGTTTTTCTTTGTTTTATGTCAAAGGCCACTTACAAGTGAGTACATATGAAGGGGAGAGGGAAGGGAGGGAGGGGAGTGAAGAAAATGTACAGTGCAATAAAAACAACTAAACAAAGAGAAAGCACTCTTCTCCTAATTCTTATTTTGCCTTCTGTTTTGGTTTGCATGTTGTTAATTCTGTATCTATTTTAGTCTTGCACTTACTCTCTTTCATACTGTTTTGAGACAGTCTTACTATGTAAGCCAACATGGTCCCAAGCTTATGGCACCACTCCTGGCTCAGCCTCCTGAGTGATGGGATGACAGGGTACACTACCACTTCTGTCTATTATTCTCTTGTACATCTTTCCAACCTTAATAGTAAATTTTATATATTTAAAAACTGCTATTTTAATTTTGTATGTGCCTTACAATAAATCTTTACTTTGATTTACAAAATGGATCTGAACTGTGTATGGTGGTGCACACATTAGCCTCAGCACTGAGGAGCCAGAGGCAAGGGGAATCTCTGTGAGTTTGAGATCAGCTTGATTTGCATAGTGAGTTCCAGGACAGCATCATAGCTAAATAGTGAGACCCTGTCTTAACTCACCCCCTCAATAAAAATAAATGGATACGAAAATTTCTATCTTAAACAGGGAAATATAAATCACTGACAACATTTATTATTATAATTGACCTGACTATGACACAAAGAGATGCTGCCCATGTCCTGGGTACACAGCAATGGTACCTATTTTACTCACAATGAAAGCCAACGTCTTAGCCCAGACAGTGTCACATAGTTTATTTACCATAGCATAGCAAAAAACTTTTGCTTACTAATACATCTTCAGAGAGTTTATTGTAGCTAGAACTTGGGCTGTCATGTTTGTCTAGCAAACACTTTACCCAGAGAGCTATTTTCAGAAAAACAAATCATTTCTGTAATCTGGGCTGATAAATTGATGTAGAAAATTTGGAATAGATTTGCACTGCAGAATGACAATTTTATTCTAACCAGAGATGCCTTGAACGTTTACTTTAGTAGCTACTAAAGAAATAAGCACAGGTATTATAGAGTCAAGAGTAGATACTTTGTATCCTAAAAATTAGTTGAAGTAGCATTTATCAATGTGACTGGAATATTGGCCATCAGACAAAACTCGTGAGGCAATGTGAATTCTGCAACACATGTTGATTTACATGGATGATGCCTACAACTGAAGAGACATACAAGTCACCAGCCAACAAAATGCCTTTGATCAAAGACCTAGTAAAATTTCTTTTTAAAATTCCATCACTGTGTAGCACTTCTAGTGTTAAGTCTAATTACCACTGTTTATTATGATTGTATGTAGATTTCCTTGCTATAAAAATGAAAGCGAATTTATATCCATCCAAACCAAAATATCTGGGAAATTTCTTACTATCTTTAAAGAAAACCAAACTATATCTAATTTACATGTTCTACGTAATTAATCTTATTTTTGATAAATACTGTTTGACAGAGTACAAATGGGACTAAATTAGGGGTAGACCAGAAGCAGGTGGAGAGTGACTGTAACTAGGGAAAGAAAGATGATTTATTTTGAAGTAAAAACAAAAAATGAACTTTAAACTCTACTACAGAGCTATAGTACTGAAAACAGCCTGGTACTGGCATAAGAACAGACAAGAGGCCCAATGGAACTGAATAGAAGACCTGGATATTACTCTACAATCCTTCAAACACCTGATTTTTGACAAAGAAGCAAAAAATATCAAATGGAAATCAGAAAGCATATTTAACAAATAGTGCTGGCATAACTGGATATCAACATGTAGAAGAATAAAAATAGACCCATATCTATCACCATGAACAAAACTCAAGTCCAAATGGATCAAAGACCTCAACATAAAGCCAGCCACACTGAACCTTACAGAAGAGAAAGTGGGAAGTACACTTGAACACATTGGCACAGGAGACCACTTCCTAAATACAACTCCAGCAGCACAGATACTGAGAGAAACAATTAATACATGGGACCTCCTGAAACTGAAAAGCTTCTGTAAAGCAAAGGACACAGTCAACAAAACAAAACAACAGCCTACAGAATGGGAAAAGATCTTCACTAACCCCACATCAGGCAGAGGTCTGATCTCCAAAATAAACAAAGAACTCAAGAAATTGGTCACCAAAAGAATACATAATCCAAGAAAAAATGGAGTACAGACCTAAACAGAGAATTCTCAAAAGAGGAATCTAAAATGGCTGAAAGACACTTATGGAAATGTTCAACATCGTTAGTCATCAGAGAAATGCAAATCAAAACAACTCTGAGATTCCATATTAAACCTGTAAGAATGGCCAAGATCAAAAACACTGATGACAACTTATGCTGGAGAGATTGTGGGGAAAAGGGAACACTTCTACATTGCTGGTGGGAATGTAAGCTGGTACAGCCTCTTTGGATATCAGTGTAGTGATTTCTCAGAAAATTAGGAAACAATCTTCCTCAAGACCCAGTAATACCACTTTTGGGTATATATTCAAAGGATGCTCAATTGTGCCACAAGGACATGTGTTCAACTATGTTCATAGCAGCATTATTTGTCATAGCCAGAACCTGGAAACAACCTAAATGCCCCTCGACCGAAGAATGGGTAAGGAAAATGTGGTACATTTACACAGCAGGAAAAAATAACATCTTGATTTTTGCAGGCAAATGGATGGAGCTAGAAAACATTATTTTGAGTGAGGTAATACAGACACAGAAAGACAATTATCACATGTACTCACTCATAGGTGATTTTTAAACATAAAGCAAAGAAAACCAGCCTAAAAACCACAATCCCAGAGAACTTAGACAACAATGAGGACACTAAGAGAGACTTATATAGATCTAACCTACATGGGAAGTAGAAAAGGACAAGATCTCCTGAATAAATTTGGAGATGGGGACCTTGGGGGAGGTTTGAAGGGGGGAGCAGAGAAAAATGTAGAGCTCCATAAAAATCAATAAAAAAGAAAGATGATTTATTTTGAAGTAAAAACAAAAAATGATGAGTCAACAAAAAAACAAGATTAGAGAATTTTGATAGGTTCATGAACAATTCAGCTTTAGGCATAGTAAGAATAAAATGCTGTTGAAAAAAATGCAACTGTAATTTGATGGAACATAGACAGAGTACTATGTTTTGAAAGCCCTCATACACAGGTGATATGTAAACACAGAAAGGACTGCTAAAGAAGAAATTCATAAAACCATGTGATGAGAATAGTGTTGCTTCAGTGGTATTGTAAAAAAGGCATAATGAGGATACTTCTGTCTAATGCAAATCAAAAAATGGTTTAAAAATAACCAGTCAGCATTCATCAGGAGTCAGCATTTTCAGATACAGAAAGACAAAAATGAACCAGGGTGGACAAGCCAGCTAACTGTACGGTTGATGTGGGAAAATTATCTGTATTCTGTCAATCATGTATTTTAATAAAACGCTGATTGGCCAGGCAGGAAGCATAGGCGGGTCAACCAGACAGGAAGTATAGGCGGGGTGATGAGAACAGGAGAAGGCTAGGAAGGAGGAAGCTCCCTCTGCCACTCCTGTGCAGACCACTGAAGAGGCAGGATGCAAACTGCCCAGCTGAGAAAGGTACTAAGATGTGTGGCTAACATAGATAAGGATAATGGGGTAACATAAGTTATAAGAACTAATAAGTAGCTAGAGCTAAGGGCCAAGCAGTTTATAATCTTATGGAGTCCTGTGTGTAATTTTCTTTGTTGCTTGCCTGCTGTGGGGTACTGGGAGGGACAGATACCCCAAGCAAGCTGGCCCTCGTATTACATACAGTAGAATACTAGGTTGGATTATAATAGAAAGGGGGATAGCCAGACAATAGGTGAAATCTAAATAAAGGCTGCATGTTAGCTACTAGATTTATATAAATGCCACTTTTCTGATTTTGGAAATTTTACAGTGGTTATATAAGATATCAACACAGGAAAGAAAAGTTGGAGTAGATGGCATTTCTTAGTCATGTTTTTGAAAGACTTTCTTAAATTCTTTTGAATGAACGTTTAGAGCTTTTAGTTTGATTTTTTAGAACACACATAAAGGGAAGCAATCTGCAACCTGCTACTGAACTTGCTTGTCCCAAATGCCTTAACAGTTAAGAGACGTGAAGCAAAGATACAGCAATTTAAAACAGTTATCTTTAAAAGGAAAATGCTAGTTAAAACATTTTTTTTTTGCTACCAACAGTAAGATTTTTTGATGCCATCTTCCATTTTCCATGTTTCCTCTGTTAAAGACTTCATAATGGCTTATAATTTTAACAGGAACATCTCATATTTGACCCTTGCTCCACTCCATTTCCTCTGTATCTATTATAGTTCTAAAAAGTCCTCCCCTCTCCTCCCCGCCATCCCCCTTCATCCTTCCCTTTTGGTTTTTCAAGACAAGGTTTCTCTGTCTAGCCCTGCCTGTCCTGGAACTCACTCTCTAGACTAGGCTAGCCTCAAACTCACAGAGATCTGCCTGCCTCTGACTCTGAGTACCAGGACTAAGGGTGGGCATCACCACTACCTGGTAGTAAATGCCTCTCTAGTTGGCCTTTCTGCTGTAACTATCTTCTACTAAAGTGCTTAGGAACTGAAACACAGCAAAACCTATTCTGATGATGTTAATTGATGTAGAAGTACTCACACTGGCTCGTTCCCATACCCTCAGAAAGTATCAGATGGGCACTCCTCAGCATGCTGTGTAGACACAGACCCTTTCCCTCCAATGTATTCATCTACTTTCTGCTCAGGACAAGCTTCACCCCCAAACTCTTTACTCTCTGAGCACTGCAAACTTTCCTAACCTGTAAATACTAATGAGTCTTCCAATCCCCAGGACCTTTTGCTTTTATTTTCCTGCCTGAATGCTTTACACCTTTTCTAATTCTGAATATCTGAAGTATCACATTATCTGACAAGCTATTACCTTCACAGGTTTAAATACAGTTCTCTTAGAGTATTTATCAAATTCTAGTGCTTACTCATGCCTTTCCTTTAAGAAATGGGAGTCACTGGAGACAAGGGATGGTATACACAAACATTCATTTCAGAGTTTGACATAACATCTGATAAGTGCTTGCTAAATCAAGATCTAATAAACTAGAAAGAGAAAAATAGGATCAAATACAGCGCAAACTTATCTTGTCTTGCATAATTCTTATTAACACTAAGAAATACCCCAAAATTTCTCTCATCCAACTTCACCACTCTTAACCTTTCTTTGAACTCCAACTGTATGACCGTTAGTTACTACCACACAGTAATGAAGATGCCTTAATGACTTTCAGTGCTTTGTCTTCCATCTACATAGGAAAATTATCCTATAGCAATTCAAATAGCAAATGTATACAATCAACCATACTCTTATGTACTATGACTATATGTGACATTAAATGATTTTCTCGTAAACTTGCATCCATAGAATGTGTTAAGAGCCGACAAACACTCAGACATGGAGTTTTATTTTTAAATGCCTGTGCTTTCTGTACACACAATGTGCAATTGCCCATTCACAGCGCCTCACACTTACCTAGGGTTCATGATAAGACGTCGGAAAAAGTAAGTCCATGTGATATAATCCATTGCATCTTGCTTAGATGTTATTGTACCTCCAGCAATCTCTGCATTTAAGTGGTCAGAAAGCACTCCTAATAAGCTATATATTAAGTAAGAGACAAAAAAATACAATGAACAATAAACAGTAAAGATTCAGATTTTTATGTTCTAAGCAATCAAAAAGCGGCTTTATGTAATTTATGTATAACAACTTTGTATAATTTATAAATAGCTTATTTCAGATTATTTGGTGATAACTGTTAAATGTTGTTACAAATTCTATAGATTCATAACTTAGCACCATGAACTTAAGAACACATATTAACTAGCATATATATGCTTATGCTTTCTTTCTTGTTAAATGGTATGTTGTATTTTTTAAATGAATATGAACAGAGTGCAGAGTACTATAGTAATATAGACTTTCCCCAGAATACCTTAAGTAGTAACAACTTGCTGAAAGCAATTACTACTACCTGCCATCTGGTAAATATTTAACAAATAGTAACCTTGCTATCATTTTTTTCAGAAAATAATGGTTATATGGAAAAATAAAACATAGGCTGGCAGGAAGGAAGCTAGAAACTTATAGAGAAAGAAGATGTGACTCAAGAGAGGAGGCTTGTCGAGTGAAATGAAGAACATATGATGTGCTGGAGTAAAGACTAAAAGGGAACTTGTGAGACAGGGATGATAGGCAGAGGCAAAGACATTTCCTCTATTCACCCAGTGAATACTAAGTGCTAGAAAGAATATGAGAGTTTCGTGGAATATACAAAGGTGATCAAATGTGTTGAAAGATTGGGAAAGAACATGTTAATTTTAGTTTCTTATGTAAAATATAAAAAAGCAAGCAATGTCAAAAAAGGGTTAAATAATTACAAATAGAAACATATGCAAGTATTCAAATTAACTTTTGTAAGGGACATGAATAGATTAAAAAAACTGAATGTAAAAAGTATTCTCTATGTTAAGCTCAATTTATTGTGGCAGAGTGAAAGTGGTTACAGTCTGCAGGATGAGTACTGGCAATATCCACTGGAGGGCTGACTATAATCTAGCATTTCCCTTTTTTCATCACAGTCTGATAGAGAAACATCTGTATGTGGTGTTAGAAAGGTAAAATGCTTCACGGTCACATTATACACAAGAGGAGGAAACTGTGGGGCTAGAGAGACAACGCAGCAGTTAAGAGTACTTGCAGAAGACCAGAGCTCAGTTACTGGTACCCATACTGCAACTCCAGTTCTAGGGGATCTGATGCCCTCTTCTGGCCTCCTTCAGCACGGTAGATATGTTGGTGCCCATACACACATGCAAGCAAAACATTCATACATATAAAAAAAAATCCTTTAGAAGAGAAAATTGGATTGCTAAATGAGCATTAATAGAGAACTGAATTAGCTATGGAATATTTTAAGACATAAAATATTAGGAATGGTTATAGCACAAGGAAAAAAAGTTACCTTTTTACTATACAATACCCAGAGTAAATTAGTTTTGTCATAAATGGGTATGTTAAATCAAATTCTTTAAAAATACATATGAGACGGTCATATGACATTTATCACTTGTTTTTGTGGTGAATTAGATTTACTTATTTTCAGAAACATCTTTTGTATTTACAGGGTAAAGTGTATTTGTGTAATATATATATGATGTTTCGTTTTGAATTTCTGTATTCATCCAAAAGATACACAGGTCTATTAAGTTCTTAAGACGATTTGTTAATGAATTTTAGCATCTAAGTTATTCTGACTCCATAAAACAAACTAGAAATTTATTCCTAATGTTTCTTTTCATCTCTCTTTCTCTCTCTCGGTTCTTACTATGTAGTCTAGTTACGGATAATCTGGAATATGCTATGCAGACATACTCAGTTCTTACTATGTAGTCTAGTCACGGATAATGTGGAATACTCTATGGAGGCAGATTTTTCTCAAATCTGTTTCCTGAGTGCTGGGATGAAAAGTATGCATCACCACACCCTGCAAATCCTACCTTTTCTATTACTAGGAGAAAGCTCATTAATGGCTAGTATTATTCCTTCTATAGTACAAAGAATTCAACAGTAAAGTATCTGCATCAGAAGATTTCATCATGAAAAAAATTCTGCATTCTGAATTCAACTGTTTGACATATCTAATGACTTATATTCTTTGTATTTTGCCAGTTTGAGTAATTTTTAAAATAAATTTATTCTTTGAACTAAGGTATAAAAATTACTTTTATAAAGTTGTTCATAATATTTTATATTTTTAATATTTATGATGTTTTTCTAATCCTGGTATTTAGATATAAACATATAAATTTTCTTCATCTTTGGAAAACATAATCAAATAAGCAAACAGTAGAGCCTAGTGGTATAATTCAATGATCTAAGCTTCTCGGGGAGGACTGTTTGGCTGGAGGCTTCACCCAAGCTCCTGGCATAAGCTCTCTCCCCTGGGAGTTACCTCAGTCCAAACTCCACCTCGAGAAAGCCCACCAAATGTCCCCTCCACAGGGAGGGTCAAGAAAGCCCACCAAATTGTTAACTCCTCCCCAGAGAAGGTTGGGACCACTCCCACAGATAATTTAAACTGCCCCCACCCAGAGAATGAACATGTGGTCTCCAGATTTTGTGGGGTCTTCCCCTCTCCTTGTTTTCCCAGGGCCACTCAGGAGTACTCCATTAAACATGGGCATCTTTAATTTGGTCTGATTCAGTCTGAGTGGGATTATTTATGTCAGCAGAGAGGTTTGGTGTCTTAAGAAAATACTTAACAAGAGGGATCAAGGCATGGAACCTGCAAGTTCAATGCCTGCCTGGGGTACTGAGTAAGTCCAAGGTCCGATTTGGGTAACTTAATAAAACCCTATCTCAAAATGAAAAGCAAAAAGGGGGGCAGTGATATATGTAGTGGTAGGTCTACCATGCCTCAGGCCCTAGGTTCAATCCCAAAGATCACACACATATAAAAGTCAAAGCAAGCAAACAAATACAGCCCAACATTTGGGACTGCTAAGATCTTTAATAAGTGTTTATTTTTATTTTAATATTTATTATTATTTTCAAGTGTGGGTATGTCTAAGCGGGGGTTGGTGATTGTGAATGTAGTGCACTCGGAGGCCAGAAGAGAATATGGGACTCCATCAGAGCTAGAGTTACACGTAGAGGGAACAGAATTTTTGTATTACATGATCAGCAATATAAACTGTTAATTACATGCCTCCTTATTGTGGACTCTATTGCAAAAAGAAAAGTACCTAAAACAAATACCAAGGAAAATACAAATTCCTCAGAAAAGTAAGATAGTACTGAATGCTTTTCTCACAACAGATATTGGTTCCGAGAATTACTGATCTTATTCCTACAAATACAAATGAGCAAGTTAAAATTGCTATCACTCCCATTTACACACAATGAAAATAAAAGGAACTGCTCAACATCAAGCAATTTAGTGGCAGAGCTCAGAATTCAACCTGGGTCACCTGGGCCAGAGCAATGGTTCAGTGTGCATGGCAGCCATACAAGAAAATTTCCCTTAAAATAATAATACCAGTTGTATGTTGTCTCACATTGTAAAGTTATGAGTATTACTAATTGGTTTTTAGTAAAACATAACCAGGACAAAAAAAATATCCAAGCAAAATTTAAGAAAAAAAGAAAGAAAAAGCAACCATTAAGTTTGTTTTGTGTTGGCCAACTACTCCTAGGCACAGGGTCTACCCCGAAGTGTGGATGATATACAGTGTTACTCCACTGGGAAAAACTGATGTTCCCTATCCTAAGAGGTCAACTGCAAATAGCTTCTTTGTAAGAGCTTTTTATTTTGCTTTGATATTTTTTGTTTTATCTTTTTTAAAATATTTATGATGTTTTTCTAATCTATGGATTTTTTTTGTTCTTTTTCGTTTCTTTTGAGACAGAGGGAAATAGGGAAGAGGAGAGAGAAAGGGAGATTGCATGAACATGAAGTTGGGTGGGTAGGGAGATATAATCTGGGAAGAGCTGGGGGACGGGAAAGAATATGATCAAAATATATTGTATGACAAACTTATTTTCAATTGAAAAGAAACATAACCAGAAAAACACAAATTCATTATGAAATGAAACCCATTTGTTTAAGACCAAACTTACCTTGATTCGACTGGGAAAGGTTCATAAAGAAATTTTTTATAAAAATCTTTTTTTATATCGTGAACAAGAATTACTGCTTTGCCCTGGTCATCGAACTGAGGTCTCCCAGCTCTCCCCATCATCTGCAGAACATCTATGAAAGACAAAATAAGAGGCACCCTGCACTGACATTGAGCACAAAGTAAAGTTACTGATCAGGGCACACTTCTAACAGCAAAGACTAATAGTTAATAGGATATTTTAAAAACATGTGTGCTTCTCTGATCATCACTATTACAGTCTTTAACACACACACACACATGTCTGTGTTTATATATATATATATAATGTAATCACATATATATGATATATTCAAAATTTACATTAAATAAGTAATTGTGATTAAGACTAACCTCTTAAAATGGCAGTTTACACTATTTGTGAAATGAAGTTCTCTTGAGTTACATGATTTAAGATGCTATTTAACTATATTGATATAGGGTCTGTGGAGATGGTTCAGAGGATAAAGCAGTTCTGCACAAGTGTGAGGATAGGAGTTGAAAACTCAGTACTGATATCAAAGCCAGAAGGGTATGGCAGCTTCTCTGTATCCTAGCACATGGGAGACAGAGACGGGTTCCCAAGATAAGCTGGCTAACTAGATTAGACGAATTCTGGCTTTAGCAAGAGCTGCCATTCTTTAGTAAATAACAATAGAGAGTAAATGAGAAAGACAACTGGTATCAACCTTTGGCCTCCATCTGCATGTATACACACAATGCTGCTCTGTCCGCCCACATGTGCACTCACACACATTGTGAGCATGCATATATGCATACATCCATACAAACTAATGTAGTAATTCTATTTAAAAACTACTTAGTTTTTGAACTCTATTAATTATAGTTCTTAATCAAAACTTATTGTCTCTAATAGTAATTAACCAGTACTTTTATGAATTTGAAATCACTAACTATGTTTTGATTACTAATGAATTGGGGAAGAAGTAAAAATGTTCAATATTTACTGAAGCATTTATTCTAAAAACAAAGATTTCTTAACTTGATTATTATATACATGAGATGTGTTCTCAAATTTAATTTATATAAACCTAAATTGCTAAAGATGAAAGACAAGCTTAATATATCTTTGAACTAAGAAAAATTACCTGTAATGGGAAAATCCACATAACGTCTTGTTTTTCCATCATAATATTCAGTTCCTTTAATAATTACTAAGTGAGCTGGAAAGTTTACACCCCATGCTAACGTGCTTGTAGCAATAAGAACCTAAAAGATAAAGATAATATTTTAGAGCTAAATAAAATGAAACTTCTATGACACTTTTAAATATGTGTTCAAGGGAAAAGGTACCTGGACTTTACAGTTCACAAACAATTCTTCTACAGTTTTTCGGTCTCTTTCATGTAGCCCAGCATGATGCATTCCTATCCCAAAAGCTAGAGTCAGCTTCAGGTTGGAGTCTCGTATTGTCCCAATGATGTTCTCCATCTGCCAATGCAAGGACAAGTCTAAGATGCAGGTGCATCAGCTTCAAAATACTCATGCAATCCAATTACGTTTGATTGACATACCTTTTGTTTCTGCATTTTCTTTTGCCTTTAATGACATTATATGGACACAAATACATAACCCATTTACTGCTTTCATTAAAGCTAGGTAAACCAAAAAGAATTCCTTCTTGGTAAAAACATATTTTCCATACTATCCAATTTAGTATTATTAAACAATAGAAAAATATATGATGATAAATAGAAAACATTCTTAATGATTATAGAATATTTAAAAGGATTTAAAGTTTTCTAAAAGGTTCAGTATCGTTATAGTAAAAAAGACACTTATCTTTTCAGATCTGAGTCTAAACTTGAGAAAATGCAAAAACAAAAAGAATCTGATATAATTCTTCCAGAAAGTACCACAACAAAGTTTTTATACTAAACTTAGGGCTCATTAAGTCACATGACTGACTCAGTTTCTTTATTGTAAATTAGAACTAATAATAAGAGTAATCTTATGTATGCATTTAAATCCTTCCATTAAGTCATGTAATAAGTAACTAGCCCTATCTGAAAATTTGCCAACGGATAAAAACAGTTTGAAGATGCTTGGAGGAGGTGTATTCCAAACTTTTCTGCCAGAAAAGCTGATAACTATAATCATATCAGAGCCTGAAAAAATTTTAATCGGTAAAAAGACTATTTTGTTTATTTCTTATTGCTATGATTAGCAGCTAAAAGCCTTTCATATCTCCTAGTTGCTTTTTTGGGGGTCAATTACCATTTTACTTTAATAGATGTGTCATCTCTCTTTTTCTTACTGGTGTAATATAACCAGTATTCACGCTGATGGGTAACAACCTTTCTTTTGCCTATAAACATCCTTATCTAGTTTTTCAAACATCATTTTATTTATTATTTAAAATAACTTGACAGACCAAATGTTTCAAAGTATTCACTTATGTTTTATTACCTAGAATAAACACCTACAAAATATACATCTGCCTACTATTTAACTTCTGTTGTAGTTTTAATTTGTACCTAAACAATTATATATACTTTATTTGCTTTCAAATTATAGTTAAAATTCAAAGTGTTTCTTCTTCTATCAATTTAACTGGAAATGATGGCTATGTGATTCCTTGTTTCAAGGTTAAACTATACAATTTCTTATTTAAAGATTTTAATATATTCAAAAATGTTCACAAATTCTAGCTTTTTATTTTTATACAGCTTATGTCTAAAGCTTCCCTTATTTCAGTTAAATTTCATACATCTACATGTATTTTGGAACACATTTAATAAATATTCTTTGAATGTTCTATTCATCTCCATTGTACTCTGGATAAAGAGGAATATGGTATGTATTCACTCATAAGTGGATTCTAGCCATAATTAAAGGTCGTTGAGCCTATTATTCGTGATCCTAGAGAAGCTAAATAAGAAGGTGAACCTGAAGAAAATCATGTAGTTATCCTCCTGGAGATTGGAAGTAGAAAAGAGTGCCAGGCAACCCTGGGTGCATGGGGAGGTGGGTGGGTTGTTGGAAGGGGAGAGGGTTAGAGAGAAGGGAGTAGGGGAAGAATGGGGAAAGCTCGGGAGATTGGGACG
This sequence comes from Myodes glareolus, assembly GCF_982192425.1. NCBI lineage: Eukaryota > Metazoa > Chordata > Mammalia > Rodentia > Cricetidae > Myodes > Myodes glareolus. The sequence continues at coordinate 80,054,167 of NC_142026.1, forward strand.
GGGGGAGGGAGGAAGGATGGATATGGGAGCAGGGAAGTATATATCTCAACTAAGGGAGTCATTTTAGGGTTTACAAGAGACTTGATTATAAAGGGGATCCCAGGTCCAAGAAGAGGTCCCCAGATTGTTCTCTGGACAGAGGAGAGGGTGCCTGAACTGGCCTTGGCCCATAACCATACTGATGAATATTTTGCATATCACCATAGAACCTTCATCTGGCGATGGATGGAGGTAGAGACAGAGACCCACATTGGAACACTGGACTTAATTCCCTAGGTCCAAACAAGAAGCAGAAGGAAAGAGAATGTGAGCAAAGAAGGCAAGATCGGAGGGAACCTTCACCCGTTGATGGATGGAGATAGAGACAGAGACCCACATTGGAGCACTGGACTGAGCCCCCAAGGTCTAAATGAGGAGCAGAAGGAGGAAGAACATGGAAAAGGAAATCAGGACCGCGAGGGGTGCAATCACCCACTGATACAAGGGGACTGATCTAATGAGAGTTCACCAAGGCCAGTTGGACTGGGACTGAACGAGCACGTGATTCAACCAGATTCTCTGAATGTGGCTGGCACGGGGTCTCTCTGAAAAGCCATTGACAATGACACTGGGACTTGTTTCCTCTGCATATACTGGATTTTTGGGATCCAGTCTGTTTGGATGCTCACCTTCCTGGACCTGGAGGGTTGGGGGAGGAACTTGAACTTCCCACAGGGCAGGAAACCCTGACTGCTCTTAGGGATGGAGAGGGAGGAGGAGGGGGAGTGGAGGGAGTGGGAGGGGGTTGGGAAGAGGGGCGGAAATGGGAACTTTTATAAATTAATAAACTTTTATAAATTAAAAAACAAAGCAGGGACAGCACAGGAAGTTTCCCCTACATGAGCATTCAACATCACACCCTTTAAAGGCTACTCTATTTTAGTTATTTCCATAGCCTTATCAACACATGTCATTAGTACTCAAAACTGGATGAAGAACTTGGAAAAAGAACATGTACAGTTTTTTACGCTTGAAGTAGAAATGCAAATAAATAATACTGTCTTCAGATCTCACTTCATTTTTTTTTTCTACTGACAGCTTCTATCGTGCACAACCAGAATACATTTCCTCTTCCGGGTGTACATAAAGTAAATATCTCAAAATCTCCATTAAGGGAACTTTATGGGGTTGTTACATTTTAGAAAAAATACACAAGTCCATATTATCCATGCAAGGAATAATTGTTTGCATTCCTATTCATTTTGTTTTCATAATAAAAAAATACTTGTAAGATTTCAGAATGTGGGAACAAGCTGTTTTATACTAATAATACATAAAAAGAAGGTAAAGTTTAATAGTAAAATTAATTTATAGAAAATGATACATTAAGTAGGCAATACTTGAAATATCACACATTGGAAACGTTATTTGTCAACTTTCACTGTGTTAGTTGTAGTGTATTAGCAGTTTTTCTATTTCATAATACATAACTAACAGCTTTTGTCTTTATCTGTGCACTTAAGAAATAAACTTCTCTGAAATTTACCATATCTATGTATACTGTCTTCAATGAAGTTAGCATAAGAAAGTTCTTAAATTGTCTAATAAATTATTTCTGAGCCAGCTTTACTGCATAAGGTATTTTCAATTTATATTGATTCACTGATGCTTTTAAACGTAAAATTACTTTTAGATTTTTCAGTTTTATAAACAAAGCAAGTACATATGATTTGTGTAATTCATGGTGTCACAAGGCAATCATACCTCAAAAGTAATGTTTCATTTGCCATTGAAAAACTAAAACACCTTGTGACAGGAGATTTGGAGAAAGAGGAGCTATTTCTCACTCTCCTCACCTCTCAGTCACATAAATCAATGTATTAAAAAGAAAGCTTTGCCTATCTGAGTTGACAATCCCTGAAATGCTCAAGAGGACAATCACAAAAACAACTTCATTTATTACACAGTTTCTATGGATGAATCTGAATTTTCTGAACAACATAAGGGAAAATTATAGATGCTAATCAGTAAACACAAAATACTACTAAAGTAGCCCAAATGAATTAAAAAAATACATTTTATTGAATTATATGTACTTGCTATTGTTTTTAAACTGAGTTTAATTTTGATCAAATTATTTTAAGTCAAGCAAAAAAACGGGAAATTTTCAGGTAGTAAAAGCTGAACCTTTAATAGATAATTCTTTAGCACTTTCTATTTGTCTCCTGTTGTGCTATCAATTTATAAAGCTTACCACAGATTATTCTTTATATAATGCAGCAGTGTCAACATCACACTTAGTTTATTTATACAACTTAGTATGTTTTAAATTAAAAAGTTTCATTGATTTTGAAATCAATATAGTAACCTTTCTCAACTTCAATGATTCAATGAAATAAGATTCTCAACAAGTACTTGGGTTATCATCTCAATTCCTCCAAGGATATGTAGTACTACTCCACCAAGACATATGGCACATTATTTATTACATAAAAATGGATAACATAGCACTGAAAGGGTTAACTGTTGGTAATATGGGTGCTACATGACTAACTACAACAATGAAAACAATAGGAAGTTTCAATTCCGATGTATGGTTGGTTTAATAAATATTTGTTGTAATGCATTGGTATTTTTCCAATAAACAACCTTTGAAATATATCAGACCACCTAATAGTTAAACAAAAAATATTCGAAATTGCACATAAAAGAGAAACAGATCTATACGCTTTCGAGTGATCTGTTTAGGGGGTGGGAGAAGAGACACATATGTAAGTTGTTGAACCATTTACTTTAACTTAATAGAATTTTTTATATTTTAAATTTATTATACTCAAAAAGCTTTTGTAGAGAGATAGGATTCCATTTAAGTAGATACATTACTCTGAGCCTAAAGTACATTCCAGTCAGAATATAATTCAGCAAGCTGATGACAATGCTGGCTCCAAAAGAAAGGAGACCAGATTGGACAAGAATGAGCTAACAGACTGTGCAGCCCAGTTCTGTCCCTTTGAGTGTGATATATTGTTTCAAGATGCTAAAATCCCATAGCTTCTCAAAGCATATCTGCTGTGCTGGTTTTCCCATTTTCACAGAATCCTCATTATCAGAACTCTGTACTCTTTTTCAAAGCATGTCAGACTCATACCATATGCCACTGAATAATGCTTATCAGTGGTCTAAACTGTTCAACAGAAAATACACTAAGCAGAAGAATCATGAAAGTTACAAAGACTTCTAAAAACAGGAGTAAATCAACCACACTGATACTGATGTTAAATGAAGTTTAAGTATTTTCTTGTAATTGCAAAGTATTAATTTCTTAACTTGTTTCTCTATGATAAACCCCACAGATGGAAGAGGAAAAATTAACAATGAAGAAACAACATAGAACATTTTATTGATATGTTAACAGAGAAGATTTCTAGACAGTTATTCAAATAAAAGTTTCTAAAATTTCCCAATACTACAAAATTATTTTTTCTACCTTCTCTAAATGTCAATCACACTGTAAAAGATTTACCATATAGCACCATACTAATTTTAAGTATATACATATGTGATTATGGAAATAAATCTGTCTAAGGGCAAAGCTTAGCAGTACAGCACCTGCTTTTCACATATACACTCATGGATTCCACTTTCAGTAATGCTGATTACAGAAAAATTACATGAGAAATAAACACAAATTCACACAAAAGTGCGAATTACACATAAGAAAATACAAACCTAACAATAAATAAAATTTAAACAATAAGAGATTTGCTATATTTTCCAAATACATAGAATACCAAATACCATTTAAAATTACTTTTTCCTTGCCTAATTCTTACTTATCATAATATACAAATGGAATCTCAAGGTAAGATATTAACATGCTTTCCTCTCTCACATTTTTAAGTTAATTCCCTACACCACTAGCAGAAAATCCTTCTACAAACACTTCATATTTACTTCTATACTTAGCTTTGATGCTTATTTCCAGTTTTAGAGAGTTTTGATTTTAATACATGCTTGGAGAATATGTCCATATATTGGAGTGCTTTTCAAATGCAGAACAGAGTTGAAAATGAATATTACAGAGTTATCTTTTTAAAGTAGCACAATTAAGTTTTATTAATATGAATTAAATCATGATATGATAACCAGAAGGGCATAAATAAAAGGTCAAAGTTCACCTTATAGCTTTCAGCAGACTTGGCCTATTTATTTTGCATAGTCATTGTTGCATAACCATGATACTACAAATGTTGAGTATCTAATTTTAGAATATATGCAGATTCCAATTAGGCACCCTAATCTATAATGTTCCTAAGGTGATACTGTCTAAGCACAGGCACAACCCATACAGTTACCATGCTAAAAATACATTATTTTTCAGGATCTGATATGTTCTTAATGCATTTACTTCTCACAGCAGTCCCTTGAAGACAGTTGTTACCATTCCTTTCATATGTGAAAATTTGAGGCTTAGCAGCCACGTAGTATACTGGGGTCGTATAACTAATGGTAGACAGTCAGTCATGATCCCAGCACTGCTGGATGTAGTTTATGCCTTCCAGCACAGTGCCCCATATATTACTACACGAATGAAAGACCACTTACAGTTACAATGTTCACTAGATCTCACTGGTCCAGACTGTATGCAGAAAACAGGCTAAGATTTGATACAATGAGTAATTATCATTTACACACTGGAAAAATCTACTCAGATGACTTGCAAATATTCTTTAGTATTTTAATATTTCTATACCTATGCCTATAAAAGAAGAACATCTCAATTATTTTGTTCTATAAACTAAAACCAAATGCTATCTCTTTCAACTTCTTCATGATTGCGAAATGGCATAGCTTTGTCATTTTCTTGGTGTTGTAGTTACTGATTTTTTATATACTTTTCCTCTTCAAATTTTTCTTTTTCATCTTTTCTAAGGTTCATATGTTGCCAATAAGCCTACTTACTGTAAATATTGCAAGTTAAAACAAACAAACGAAACAGACCAAGTTTGCTACCCTGTATTTGGGTCCAATTAGTCATTGGTGCATCACCCAAAGTAATCAATCTTTCTGCTCTAGTTTTTGCATCTGGAAAACTGGGATAAGAAATATGTTCTACATGTTTATGACTAGATTTGATAATAGATCCTTTAAAGAACTATAAAGTACTCCATGCATGTTACCAACTAAAACAAAGAGAAACAGATTGTCTTCTGTTGTATAAGGAACAAAAATGAATGATCACAATCATACCGGTATCCCATGAGTCCCAACTAGACCGAAATGTTCAATGCTTAGCAAATTCACATAGGTCTGTTTTCCACGCCATTTTTAGACATTTCACATCATAAGCATTTCCAGTTTTTAAGAGGGTTGAGGCATGGTTTATGCAAAGAATGAGTGCAGGGTTGGGGAGTATGTGGTGTTTCCAGCTACTCCTAAAGCTGACATGGGAAGAATGACCTTTAGCATGAGGGAATCCTGCACTAAGCATAGCAAGATCCTTGTCAGAGTGAAAATAAATACGGGCCAAGAATGCACGTCAGTGGTAGAAACTTGTTGCACTGGTTACTAGTCATGTTGCTAGGACAAAATGCCTGACCAAACTAGCTTAAGGAAGGGAGTGTTTATTGGCTTGCAATGAAAGTCCATCATGGTAGGGAAGGAATGGCAGTCAGTAGGAAGTAACTGGTCACACTGTATTCAAGGTTAGGAGACAGAGAACAATGAATGCTGTCACTCAGCTAGCTGGCTCCTTATTCAGTGAAATCCATGAAACAGTGCAGTTCCCATCGAAGGCAGATTAACTAGACAATCACCACACCTGTCCAGATTGTGAGAGGCCTGAAGTTTGGTACTATGCATCACAAACAAACAAACAAAAACCCAGAAAGCAACCAGGGTAAAATTTATTCATGAGTTATTAAATGTTTTGTGAATTACTTCGAAGTAGTATATAAAGTTAGCAAACGTATAAAGTTTTGTATAATTTAGGAAGGTTTTAGTCCATTAGTCTGAATTAGCAAAATTTAACTAAATTGTTTTATTTCTCATTCTTGTTTTTATATTGTCTCCACCCATATCCATTGCCTGGCTTGCTCCAGTCAGAGAGATACTTCTTTTCCTGCTTTGGATCTTTGGATGTTTCCCACCTGTGGTTGGGGACTTCAGGGAACAACTTAACATTTTGCTCTACATTTCAGGGCAAAAGACTTTGGAAAATTCTCACTGACTTCCCCTTATGAGAACAAGTATAAATTAACTGGCTCCTTGTATTATTTTAGGTACGGAGATATTATTTAACAGCACATAGAAAGAAATAGGCAGTTTTGGAGCTATAATAAAAGTAAGAGAATTAAGAAAGGAATGTAAATATAATCTTAACAAAAGTCTAATCTTTTGCTAGCATTCTGCTATCTGCTGAGAGAAGAAAGAAAAGCAATACACAACCAGTGAATTCAGAAGAACGGGCTTTCTCCCGCTTTTGTACCTTCTGTACCCTTTAGTGCTGGATGGTAATCACCCGGAGCTATCACAGTCCTGTTGCATGTAGGACTACACGGTTGAACACCAGAGGGAACGCGATTTAGAGAACCTTCTTAGTGCCAAATCAAAAACCACTAAGCTGTGTTTGTCTCCATTTCTCCCCACTCCTCTCATTTACTCTATAACCAGTTCCAAACTGGCTTCTGTTCATAACAGATTGCTCCTTGCCAAGTTCACTCACAGGGCCTTCAAGTGTTAAATGACACTGGGAGCCTCTCATACCATGAATTCCCTTCATCATTTCATGTAATTGAGCACTTTCTCCTGCACTGGTCTCTGTCTACTGGCATCTTATCTTATCACCTTTGACAATTTCCTGTTTCCTATCTCACTTCAAAACAAGTGATTCCCTTCTGTGCTTCTTCTCCACACTGCCCAGAGCTGTTATGAACTCACTTGGGCACGAAGTCTGCTTGTACACAGACATGTCCAACTCCATATGTTCACATCTGAAGTAGGTTTGACAGACCTCTTACCTTTAATCACTTTGTAATTTCCACTTGAAAGTCTTAGGCATACCAAAAAACATATCAAATGTAACTTTTAAGTTCAAATTCCCTTCTTCCTTTATCCCATTCTCCATTTCTCAGAATTTCTTTTGTTGTTTCATTACATAGTATTATTATGTTCTGAGTTAACAACCAGAGTGCCATTCTTGATTATTTTTTCTATCTTTCATCTATCATAAAGTCTTATTATTAATTCTAAACATATCTTTCTATTGCCACTGCCACCAAGGTATTAGGAGGCCCTACACCACCATTCCTACTAAGTTCTATGTTATTGTTCCAGAATTAACAAAATGTTCTCAAAAAGTGAAAGAAAGATCTGTCGAAATGGCTTAGTGGCTAAAGAATGTGCCACTCAAGTATATGGATTGGCGTTTGGATTCCCAGAACCTATGTATACAGGCTGCCTGGTCATGACAAATCACTTGTAATTTCATCCTCAGAAGGTGGAGATACGAAATCCTCACAGCAAGCTGCCTAGTTACCCATATTGGTGAGCTCCAGGTTTGACTGAAACCCGCCCTCAGAGAATAAAGTCAGAGAGCATTTTAGGATGATTCTTGGCACCAACTTTGGACCTCTATATGCACATATATTCAAACACATGCAAAAATGTGAACATATACACAAGAAAAATAGAAAAAAAGATATAAATAAACGTATATATGTAATTGGTGTTCCTTACAACCTCTGTTATCATGAACTGCTGCTGTCTTAGCTATGTGCTTGGTTTGTTCCCTGTCTTTTCCAACTGTGCTCAGAGGCTATCTTGTCAGAGGCCCTTCTGCCCCTGCTGATGAACATTCTCATTCCCATGCTTATTATTTTTCCTATGAGAATCACCACACATTAACTTATTTGTTTGTTATCATCTATCCTCACAGGAATGTTAATTATGCAAAATCCAGGAACTTTACGATACACAAAATTACAAAAACACTGACCTTATAAACAATTGCCCCTCCACAGTACTTAAAACAAAAGTTAACCAACTTATTGGTGTTTCTGTAGTTTTGCACAAACATCCTATCAGTAGTCTTTCTGACGTGTACCATTATTACTGGCATAATGGGAAGCAATTGTGATTTTGATTTACACTTGATAATTAGTGATACTGAACATTTTTCTAAACCTGGCACCTATATGTCTTCTCTTGAGAAATGTGTTTAGACCCACTGACCATTTTTATTGGGCTGTTTGCTGTTTTAATCTTTAGTTCTTTTTCTTAGTTTTGAAAACCATATTCTGGACAGCAATCCCATGTTAGAGGTATACATTGCAAGTATTTTCTGTTAATCTGTAAGGCTTACTCTGTATTCTGCTGATTTTTCTTTATTGTGCCTTTAAGCCATTTTGGATTAGAATAAATAAGATAGAGGTATAAAAAAATTGTCCTTTCTCTAATGTGTCTTTTCTGTTGTTCAATAGCCTCTTAGCTGTGACACAGGTGTGACATCCTACTTTCTCTCCTTCCCTTTTCCTTCCTCTCTGCTTTGCTTTTCTGGTATTGAGAATAATCTAGAGCCTCTGAAATCCTATGTATATTAGTTCCTTAGTTCCTTCCTTCCTTCCTTCCTTCCTTCCTTCCTTTCTTCCTTCCTTCCTTCCTTCCTTCCTTCCTTCCTCTTCTCTCTTTTTTTTTTTCTACATAGGTCTTGCTATGTAGCCTTGGGTGGCCTAGAACTTGCTATGTAGACCAGGCTGGCCTTGAACTCACAGTTTGCCTTCTTTTGCCTCCTGAGTGCTGGAATTAAAGGAATATGCCCCCACACCTAGCTTCCGAAACCTTACCACCTTTGTCAAAAATCAAATGGTTTGTGCATCAGGGTGTCCAGGCTTTTTACTCTATGGTCAGCTTTTAATACCAATATTATACTTATCACTATAGCTTTGAATTTATTAAATTGCTCAAAATGGCTTTGATATTTGGCCCTTTTAGTAGTTCTGTCCACATTTTAGAATAGTATTTTCTAGTTCTGTGGTGAACAACACTAGTACGTTGATAGACATCACGCCGGACTTCTCTTCTGACACTGTGCTAATTTCTATGACAGGACACCTGACGGACAACTGGAGCCAGCATCTCACAGTGATTCTCTTCACCACAGTGAGGAAAGACTGGAGGCCTCAAGGGTCTCTAAACCAGAAAGCAGAGTAAGTAAGCCAAGACTTGTGGTGGGACCTGTCTCCAGGATCCTTTTTATTTCAGTCAGTCCACAACTCCGAAGTGCTCCACAGCCTTAAAATAATACCATAAAATGTACACTAAGTATTCAAAACACATGCCTGTGGGAGGACATTTCTGATCAATTCATAACAAGTAGCATGGATAGTCTGTCAACATTGGCTCTCACTTCGTGAATATAAGTTGCCCTTCCTCATTTTTGTATTCTCTTCAAATTTCTTTAATTAATGTTTACTAATCTGTAATGCAAAGGTCTTTTTGCCTTATTAGTTAAATTGACTCTCTTATGCATTTCATCATCATCATCATCATCATCATCATCATTATAATCATCATCACTATTTTGTAGCTCTTATAAAATGAGATCACTTTTTTGATTTATATTTCAAATAATTCACAACTGGGATAAAGTAACACTAGTGGCTTCTGCATTCATTTGAATCTATTAACTCTGTTGAATTCATTCATTGTTTTTCTAACAGTTTAAAAAATTTTCTCCCCATGTCATTGGCCAACAATACTAGCAGCTATGGCAGGTCTTATAGCACTGTTTGGTGAAAGTGCTCATCCATGTCTTATTAGGAGGCGTTAGAGCGCTCATTCAGCTTTATTCAATACAATGCTAGTGGATTACTTATCATCAATGTACTTTATTATACTGAGGTGTTATAGATGTTCCCCTAGAATTGAAACAATCAGTTCGGGCTCAGGAAGTACACAAAATATACGTCTTAGGCGTCCTGTGATTTACTACCCCTGCCCAAGGGTATACACAAGTGGGATGGAGAGTAGGCTTATGGGCATAGCTGTCGATAGCTGTACAGGAGCTCCTAGGATGCAGCCTTCGTGAGTCATCAGCCTTCATGGAGTAGGATTTGGGGGGGGGGGATATAATTTCTTTATGTAACACCTCAAACACACCCTTGGGATTAATCCCATTAATATTAATTAATCCCAATAGTTCACTAAATCTAGACCTACATGGGACTGTTCACTCAATATGTGCGCAGTGTCCTCTCTGAGATGAAATGTTTGTTAACAATGCCCATGAAAAGTCATAAATATGAGGCATGTTCCGTCTATACCCATTTTTTCATTTTATCATATATTCTCTCTGCATTGAGATGATCATGCTTTGCTTCTCATTTTTATGAAGTCCTATACTTTGCTGTACACTACTGAAAATTAATGGTTCTCTTCTTACAAAGCTAGAACCATGTTCCAAGAGCCAAGTGGCCAAGGGCTGCATACTTTCTAAAATCTCAGCTAATAAGCATCATTATACTTTTTTTCTATTCCTCGTGACTTCTTAGCTTTGCTGGTTTGGAGAGCCAATATCTACAAGATTATTATTTGCTTAGAAATAACAATAACTGAAATATCTACACAGGGTATTTGATGTTTCCGTTCTAATTGACAGAAAAGCAAAATGTGGTTATTATCATTTAGTCAACTGATTTTGATGAAATTGGGCTGTTACATAATAATACAACAGGGGAGAAAATTTTAGGTACATCCAAACTTTCCACTCTATCTATTTAAAAAAATTAATCAAAGACTTTATAACTTTATGAATTAAGCATACATACAAATCTAGCTGCCACCCTCTTATGGCTATGTATTTTGGGCACTCTAGATTAGCTTAGCAGCTTGTTGAAAAACATGACCAAGCGACACATGGTAGAGCAAATAAATAATAAATATATTTTTGGCTTGGAAGAGTGGCAAATAGAAACAATATGTTTCCTACCCTTGCTTAGCTGCTACCTCACATATGTATCCATAGATTTCTAAATAATTTCATTTCTCTCCCTTCTTACTATTCTTTAGTACTGAATGCAATATATTAGCTGTGACTTTTATATATTAGTCTACTGGTTAACGTTTACTTTCCACTATGAACTTGACTAAGTTTAGTATTGCCAGAAAAATATTTCTCTGTATGTGTCTATGAGGGCATTTTCAGAAAGGTTTAATTGAACAAGTAAGAGCCAACCCAAATGTGTGTGGCATAATTCCATAATTGAGACCCTAGACTAGATAAAAGGAACAAGCAAGCATTTAATGGTTCAGCTTCCTAACTACAGACTCAAGTGCCCAGGTACCTTAAATCCTGTGATCACGCCTTCCATGCCATGATGGACTATATTCTTAAAGTCTTCCTTTCTTAAAGTTGTTTTTATCAGCTATTTTGTAGCAGCAAAGGAACTAATACAGTAGAGAATACTGAGAAGGGACTGCAGTAGGACTGTATGGGCAGGGATGTACCTTGGTGCAGAGAACATGGACGAGACCCTGAATTCTAACTCCAGCTCGGCAAAACAACAGGTTACTAACAACAAAATCCACAAAGAGATCAAGAAACGTAGGCCTTTATGTTAACTGCTGCCCACCAAGATGGAAGTTTTAGTTGAGTTGTCCCTCTGGGGACATGCAGAAAAAAAATGTTTTGATTATTTTATAAAAATCTATATTGTTTGGAAGCTTTTTCTTTAAATGCAGCCAATGGGGGAAACACCAAACTAATAAATTTAGAAGAACTATACATTGGACCTGTACTACTCATGGATAGCCAGTATCACTTTCTCTAACTCCTATAACATAAGCCAAAAATACACCCTCTTTTCCTGATGTACGTCACAGATTAAAACTCAGGCAATCAAAATTTTCTGTTTGTCATAAAGTCTGAGAGTATAGTGCAAAGACTCGGTGAAAGTTTGAGGCTAGTAGAAGTGGATGCTCTCAGTGAGAATCCAAGTGACTGAGTAGCTTATTCCCAGAAACTCTAGAAAACACTGTAAAAGGCTTACTACTTTGGGGTTTCTAGTTGCGGTATAGTTTTATAGAAAGGACATAATTGGAGCTGCTTTTCTGCATCTTAACACTTTCCTTTCAGTCAGTACTGGATCAAAATATTAAATTACTCCTTTGCCTCTGCTAAGAAATATAACTCATAGTCTTTCCTAGCCAAGTTCTCTCTTGATGTTCTGATTCTTTTGCTTTGCTTTCACTATTGCCTCTTCCCCAGATACCTAGAAAGTAGTTCTTCAGCTGCAGAATGATTTGAAGGCTGCCTATGTTAGCAACAGAGTCCCCCTCAGTTGCCAAGATAACTATCATGCTCATTCAGTGTCCTCTAAGTGCCAGTTACCCATGTCTTGTCACAAGACACTGAATACTGCACAAAGAGCATTAATGATATATGACACTATCATTTCATCCCAGAATGCATTCTCTACAGATATTACAAATCTAGAAAGTGCTGGTTGGCTTTATGCCACCACCCTTTACCTTTACACAGGGTTTATCTAGAGTACATCTGACAAGAGAAACTTCAATAGGGAAATGTCTCCATTAGACTGTCTGGAGGCAAGTGTGTAGTACATTTTCTTGATTAATGATTGATGTGAGGGGGTGCAGCCCAGGGCAGATGGTTCAATCCCTGGATAGATGGTCATACATTGTATAAGAAAGCAGGCTGAGCAAGCCACAAGAAGCAAGCATTCCTTTTGGCTTCTAGTTCAGTTCCTGCCTTGAGTACCTACCCTGACTCCCCTCAGTAATGAAAGTGTTGCCTGAGTTGTAAGATAAAACAAACCCTTAAAATCCCAAGTTGCTTTTGATTATGGTGTCTTATCACAGCAATATAAACTCTAATTAAGGCATTTAATTTAATTAGCTAGGCGTTCCATAACAGAAACACCTGCTTATGTGGGTTTAGGTACAATCACAAAGCAAAATCCACTTTTGTAGGTTTGGGTATACTCAAATTGAACACACACACACACACACACACACAGTAAACTAAATGCAAATTCAATGAAAACTTTATTTAAAACTTTTGTTTGTTTGTTTCTTATGTTTTTGTAAAGAAGCAAGGCATTCCTGGATTGACATAGACTGAATGAGACCAAACATGTAGAAATAGAAAATTTCCAGTTGTCATAATTTTACCAGCAAACAAACAAACCATGCAAGCAAATGTTATATATTCTACTTATCAATAGTGATAAATTTTTGTGCTAACTGAAACAACATAACAACACAATTCTCCACGATAGCTGAGCTATACAGACTTCCACAGATATCATAATTAGAACAAATAAATAAAAGAAGTGCACTCTAGCAAGGATGAACACATGAGGTTCACATTTTAAAACAATGTGAATCACATATGTGTGAAATGTATAGCAATGTACTTTGAGCACACACCCTAAAGTGTGTTCAGTAGCTTTGTATGTATTTTATACTGACTTCAAAAAAATATTTCAATTAGAAACATTTTTTAGAGACAAAACAAAAGAGAAATAAAATTAAGATGAAATAGATATTACATTGTTCATACACTAAACCATAAATAATTTACCTATTTTAAGTACCTGCCTCCTAAATTGTGATACTGTTTTAGGAATTTTTTAAAAATGAACACAAACAGTATTAGATTTCCTATGGCATCTTCAAACAAAATTTGTCTCTTACTCCTCCATAGAACACTCCTACTTCATCAATAGCTCTTTTTTCTCCTCTTGAAATAGATCTCCTTTCATTAGAAAGGCTATCCCTATATTCATAATCTCCTCCCATATAATGTATACGCATAAGCAGGATAAACTAGGATCTTAAAAGAGAGAGAACATGCATTTTTATCTTTCTGAGTCTTAGTCACCTTGCTTAATACAATACTTTCCAAATAATATCTACTTTCCTTAGACACAGCAATTGAATAACAGAATAAAATTATTTAGACATTAAATTATATTGTACAGTATATACATATAAGCAAGTTTAAGAAAGTAATGATGAAATCCTAAAGATAAAATTATCTGTGGAACTTAGAACACTTTGAAATACTGTCTTATGATAGCATATACATTGCATCCAAAAGACAGTAACTCTAGATGGCCACTAGAAAAAGGAAGGTGTAGTGATATTTTGTTTGTATTTTAATAAATAAAGCTAGCCTGAAGATCAGAGTGCAAAGCTAAGCCACTATAGCTCAGGGAGTAGTGGCACACACCTTTAATCCCAGTGTTTGGGAGTCACATATCTTTAATCCTAGCACTAGGGAAGTGGAAGAAGGAATGATATGGCTGGGCGGAAAGAGGAATATACAGGGGGAAAGACAGGAACTAACTGGAGTGTGGAAGCTGAGGTTTGGTGAAGACACAGTGCTACCTTTATACAGGATCACCCCTTCGATCTGAGCATTGGTAGAGGTAAAAGGGCTCTCTAGTGGTTTGCTGGTCTGCATCTCTGATCTTCAGCTTTAACCCCTATATCTGTCTCAGAGTTTTTTATTATTCAGGCTACAGAAAGGCAGAAATTTTTAATTTGTTCAAACTAGATTGATGGGTTTGATACACTGTCCTTTAGGCTATGACCACAGAAAGAGGAAATGGGAAGGGGAATGGGAGATGATAATACAACAATTAGGTAACCTATTTCTTCAGTCTTCATCACAATTCTGTCTCAGAAAATAATTTTAAAACTGGAAAAATATTAAAAAGGAAAGTCATTATGAATTAAATCTATGAAACAGAGAAGGGACAACAAAGACCATATTACACAGACTATATAATTTAAAAGGAAAACCTTTAATTTGTAAAAGATAAAAAGACAAGCAAAAGTAATTAATGAGTAGATTAGCATATATACATACTAACACACACATGTAGGAACATTTAGTTATATGAGGTTTCATATAGGTATTTATAATTAATTGTAAGGCTCAACAAGTCTTTAGGATATACTGAAAAAGATCACAAAAAAGGAAAATGAAACTAATGAATGAATAAATGAAAACATGTTCACCTACAAAAATCAAGGTGTAGATTAAAAACAGGACAACCTTTATTCATAGTGTTACTCAATTACAATAAGTGTGGAAGCCTTGCCTCTACTACACCAAAGCTGACCACTTCAGTCAGTATAGTTACTTGAGGAATCAACTAGCAGCATAAGAAAAGCAGCAACTACGGTCTGAGAAAATAAGTCTAATGAAATAAAGTGCAATAAAGAAACTCGATTATTTAATTGTATGAAGAAAAAAACTATGGAATAGGTACATAGTGAAATAAAACAGTTCAGGGACAAACTGTAACTATTTAAAAATGTAAAGGTAGTTTTAAAGTTTACTATACTGATTAGTATTTACTAAGCTGTAAGCAATGATCATGTTAGACATTTTTCTAAAGTTAATCTAACAAAATTGATTTCAAGTTATGTGAGGGCAAGAAATACTAAAAACTTTTGAAAACATAGTTGAATATAAAATATTAATCATTATGATGTTAAATAAAGGGAATGATCATAGATCTGTAAAGTAAGTGTTTTACTGGGAATACCCGAGGAAATGCATGCAAATATTAATAAAGTTGTGTAAAGGTAGGACAATACTGTACTCCTTTCCTGTTACTTTTATTATAGAATTAAACTAAATATAATTAATATACAATTCCTATCATAGTACTGTATGAATGTGAAAAAAGCAACTTACTTACCTCTTGTTCATCCATATTCAACCACTGTTTTGGGTCCTCTTCAGTAGCCAGAAAAGCTATCAACTCTAAGGCAGTAAGTCGAGTTTGACGTCTTGATGAGACAAATATCAAAACAGGCTTGGCTGGAGAATGACTTCTAATTGCTGTGGAAAGTTGTGGGGATGAAATGTTAAGCCACTTAACAAACACACATGAAAACTAATATAGTTCATGTGAATTCTTAATTTGGAGAGGAAATTATTATTTCAGGTAGTAGAGGGGTCTGTCACTGGGAAAGGTGACAGGAAAGGGAAGATGCTGACCACAGTTCTACAGAACACTGCCTAGCACAGGGAAGAGTTACTCATCACACCAAAGGTCATGTCAAGGAAAGAGGCACTAAAATGCTGAGATTCTCCACTAAGCTATACATAGACATAGAGTCTTGCTTTGAGTTCTCTTTATTCTTCAGTTTGTTTCCAAGACAGTGCTGCTTGTCAGTCCTGAGATCTAAGGAGTTCAAGCAAGCACTGGCAAATTATGAAAATGCCGAAGAAACAATGATGACAACACACACACACACACACACACACACACACACACACACACACACTTCTACTTTTACTGTTATCAGTAGATAAAAAAAATTAAGATAAAGTGCAACAATAAATAACTGATAAATGAGAAGGAAGTTTCCTTCTGACTTCTGAAATACATGTGTGAGGCTTCAAGGGAAGGAGAGTACAGAAGAGATTAAGTGCCTGATGCATATCTGAGAAGGGCATGGCAACTCGGTACACAGAAGAAAAGGGCACTTCGAAGCCTAGGTACCAACAATAAAGAAAGAATAATTACATTTTTAAAGAAATACTTAATGTGGCACATAAACCATCTGAATTGCCTGCAAGTGAGATTTGTTTATTTTAAGACAGTGGCAAAATGGCAGAAGAAGAATGGTTACCTAAGCAGCTCTTTCAAAACAGTACGGGGGGGGTTGAAGGTAGGGAAGAAAATCACTAAAACTAACTTTATTAAAAATGTCACAATGATGCCTAACATCTTATAAGCTAATTAAAGAATTAAAATCAGTATTTAACATTTTAATAAGAAAAAGTTCCCCTTGTTTAGACTTCTTCTTTGAACTATGAGCTGCAGAACCTATTTTACAGGCAAAGAAATCAGTTTTCAAATGGAAATATAAACATGTACTTGATTATATACCACAACAGAAGTTAGGCTAGCACAAATTCCATTTCCAAAGAAGTCTAGGAATCAGTATAGGGTTGACAAATAATTAATAAGGATAGGGTTGAAGTGATTCCATACCTAACAACAAATACTTCAAGTCTTTACTGCTGACTTACTATTTACACAATGCAAATGCTTCCTTTTCTGTAATGGCATGCAGCCATTTCCTATACAGATAAAAGCAATTTTTGTAATAGATACTATGAAAAATAAACTCATTTATCTGTATTTTTGTCATTCACCATTTATTAGAATACTAAAATATAAATGATAAATCTGTTATAAATCACCTTAGAAATACAATGTTTGAAACACATACTCCAGCAATACTGGTATCATTTATATAGATAATCATGAGTGATCTGTTTCTTTTCTAAACCTCAACCTTTAATGTGTTTTACTGCTGCAAGAACAGGTGTGGCTGAGCAGCTCAAGGCAGATTTATTGTTCATTAGTGATTTTGTACAATGCTTCTGCAGAGGTGTAAATAATCTGAACTGCCAAGATGGGTCTCCAGCCCACAATCAATACTGTGCTTCTGTCATAGGCTAATTACGGCAGCTAAAAAGTCGCCACCTCACCATCAGCAGTGGTGTACTGGAGAGAATTTATTTTGGAAGTTACTTTTAATTGATACAATAAATATTCCGTCTATTGTCTAAATAAAACATGTTTCAATAAAACTGGGGTATTATTACTATGCTTCTCTTATTTGCTTAACTTGTTAAAAAAGAAAAAATGAAACACAAAGAAGAAACCAATAGAATTTTAAAAAGTAATGAATTGTTCAAGTTATTTTAAATTAAAATTTATTTATTTTTATGCTTGAGTGTTTGCCTACATGTATGTATGTGTGCACATTATGTGCATGTTAGGTACCTGCAGAGACAAGAGGCACTGGATGACCTGGAACTAGATATAACAGATATGAAATCTGATATGAGGTACTGGGAATTGAGAATCTGTCTTCAGCAAAGGCAGTAGTAATGTTAACTATGGACTGATACTCTGGCTACTGAACTATATTTTCTATTAAAAGTTAAAATCATGATTTTGAAAATTTATTACGCTTATTTATCATTTATTTAGGCTATTACTTAACAAACAACACCTTGGGTGCTAATATTAAGCATCTCCTTCCTAAATTACATATCTTATTCTGTTGTGAAGTCATTTTTATTTATGAAATACCTTTAATTTTCCATATACAATTTAACAAGTATTTATGTTCCTCAATGAGTGATGTAGATAAATACCTTTAGATTGTTTTTATCTGTGGGACCATTATCATTCTTTGACAGAAACTTGAATGATAGAGAATGTATTTAAAAGTTACTATCTAGAGAGAATGCTTATTACTATATTCCAAAATCCAGATGCTTACCCTGAAATGCAGGCTTGTTCATACTAGCCATGCGTGGGCAGTAATGCTGACCCGGGAAACCTTGAATGTGGACTTCCAGAGGAACTGGGCGAACTGATGGTCGGAAGTTGAACAAACCCATCTGGTTAAACATAAAAAAGAAACCAGTTACAGTTTTTATGTTGAGGGATGCATTACACCTATATAATAAAGTTAAGCACAGACAACTGTTCCTGAATAACTAATCTGTCACTCTTCCTCATACCTGCTTAATGTTGAGCCAGTCAGCAAGGTCTCTGGCATTAGCTAGTGCAGTGGACAATCCAACTATTCTAACAGGCTTCTCTGTGTGTGATGAGATAAAGTTTGTTCGAGATACAATAACTTCTAGAACTGGTCCTCTCTCTTCCCCTAAGAATAAAGAATAATGAATATTATTTATTTGTTAATCCATATTGGCTGTTGCAGGCACACAGTCAGAATACAAAAATTCCTTTAAAAAGTGGGTGGAGGAAAGTACTGTATGAGTAAGCAATCTTCCATTTGCACAGACATTCATAGGAATTGAGATCAGTATGTCAAAGAGTTATATGTACTTCTGTGTCCATTATATTATTACCCACAATAACCAAATAATGACTAAATGTCCACCTAGAGATGAATAAAGTAAATGCTGCAAACAACTGAATATTATAAAACAATAAAAAAGAATGAAATCCTGGCATTTACATCAAAGATGAACCAGAAGACATTATGCTAAGAGAAGCGACCATGAACTGAGAGACAGAATTGCATGATCTATGTGGAATCAAAAAAAAAAAATCACCTCAAAGAAACAGTTTGCCAGGGTATGGGAGTGGTTTGGCAGAGGATAGGAAACCTGAGATGTTGGAAAGGTACTTAGCTGCAGTTAGATAGAAGGAATAAATCCAAGGGACCTAATTAGTTATATAGTTAGTGACAAATATCTTAACACAATTTAATCATTACACACTGTATATAAACAAAACATCACATCATACATCAAGAATATATGCAATTATTTGTCAATGAAATTATATTAATAGAAGAATGCCAAGTTTTATAAAATTCTATTTTTACTTGAGTTGTACCTACCAAGCAGATGGATCTCATCTATGATGAGAATGGTAACCTGCTGAACATAGTTCCTATTCTGCCAGCTTCGACTGACTCCATCCCATTTTTCTGGTGTAGTGACAATAAGGTCAGCCTGAGCAATGGATTTCATGTCTGGAGTCACATCCCCTGTCAATTCAATAACTCTGGAGAGAAATAAAATTGATCCCCAGTAAGCATAACTTTAGACAGACTAAAATCTCTCTTTTGAAACAAGTTTTATAGTAATTAAAACTACTCAATCCCCTTTCACTTGAAATTTTCTGAAATATGAAAACTGCATGAATGTAGAAAGCCACACAATAAAAAATACATTAGCACATATAATTATGTATTTAAGTGTTAAGTTTTGCTGAATTACACATACAGCAATTTGTCTGTTATTTACTTTATAAAACTCAGTGATTATCTCCTTGTCTGCATAGTGAAACAGACAGGTAGACCTATTATTCATTCATTCCTCCCTCCTCCCCTGACCCCATTTTCTTTTTTTTGCTTTTTGAGATAGGATCTTAGGCAGTTAAAGCAAAAGCTGAACTTAGTATGCAGCCAGGGATGAACTTGCAATACTCTTTCTCTGCCACTTGACACTATTTTTTTTTAAACCTATTTGGTTACAAAGTGTTATTTTGTTAGGGCAGCTATTAAGACCAGAATTATTTGCAAGCTCACTTAATTTCTTAGACTGAAATTTTCTATAGGTAACAGAAAACTTCAAACCAAGTGGGATATAAACAAGGTAAGGAAGGCTAGCTAAAGGCCACCTTTCTCAGAGGCTCTCAGCTTTATAGTGAAAAAGAAAGATACCCAGGAAAGCATAGAAGAGTTACAGAACACAAAGCCAAATTTAGAGGCAAATTCCACATTTTCAGTAATTACTCGCAATTTGCATATCTAGATTCAGACTGAGGAAAGAGAACAATGGGGAAAGGTTTGGTCCTCTAATGATAATGCTCCCAGAGCATCTATTTACTTCTTTAATGTTTTCAGATTTACATGCTACATATTATGTGGAATATGTAATACATCCAGGGCTGAAGAAATTATAGTCAGCAGTTGGTAGAAGTCCATTCCTAGAGTCATTTGCTTCAGAGAAGAGGTGGGACAGTTTGATTCTCTCTCTCTCTGTTTTTAACCCCAGTCCCTCTAGAGTTTCCTTCAGTACATAGCAGCCAATCTTTTGTGGAGATACACAAAATTTTGCATTTTGCACTTGTACCATTATTTACTTGGAAGTGTATTATGGAACAATCAAGCTGTCTGCAGTCTTGCTGATAAACAATACTGCAATAAACAGTTATGTCAAACATTAAAATATTAACATAAAATAATGTTTTACAAAAATCTGTTCTTTTTCATTGAGGAAGCTACATGAGAAATGTTTTTGAAGATAAAATGACAGTATTCATATTAGGTATCTAAATGACTACATTTTATACTTAAAAAGAATTGGAATATTGATACAATTCTAGTAATGATAGAGTTTTAAATAAAAAATATGAAAATCACTGAAAACATCAAGTAGTTTTATGCAACTTCTAAGTCTGTGGTTACTTATACTATTCAAAGCCTATTTTGAATCAAAGTAAGAACTTACTTTTTACCAAGTTTTTCTTCTATTCTAATTTTCCAATCATCCATCCTTTCCCGTACTAAAGCTTTTAAGGGTGCAATATACACAGCCTAAAAAGGGAACAGAGACAAAAGGACTCATGAAAATAATAGCATCTGCAAATAAGAAATAGAAAATTTATCAAAATAAACAATGTGGATTTAAACAATGTTCCCTTTAACAATGAACGCCACATTGCTAAATTAATAAAGGAAATATAATTAACTTTACTTGTATAAAACAAGACAACTTGATACCATGAATATTCTATCAAAAAAACAAAGACACATTTCTAAGGAAAAAAATCAGATATTTTATGATACTACAGTCTAATGCAAACAATTATGAAATAGTACATTCAAGACTACAAGACTTTTTAATCATTAGAACCCCAATTTTCCTATATTTTGTATAGAATCTTCATGGAATACCTGAGAACATTCATTAATTTTGACATTTTGAAGAGAAATTAGCTGTTTAAGTTTAGTGCAAATTGATGCTTGCTATACATTTTAGCTGTTCTACTTTTTGAAAAATATCATAAACTTGTCTTTGATAATGTAAAAAAAATACAGTGTATTATATGTCCCAATCTTCGTTTCAACATCTTGCAATTTAGTTGAGCTGTTCTAGTGTGCACTGTGTTCTTTATGGGTGAATAACCACCTAACAGATTAAAAACAGGAGAATAAAGTTATGCAATGAAGAAAAGGCACTTAATTAGAAAACCCTCCAAAAAGAAGATTTAACCCTAAAGACTATACATACATAAACACACCCACCCACCCAAAGAACAGAATTAACAAGATCAGTGTCAAGGAATTTCCATATACCCTCTCTTTTTCTTTTCAATTTTTCTAGCTTCAGATTGCTGATTTCAAAGAAGCTGAGAAAAATGAAGATTATACATAGAGATACTTTGTGTTTTAACAAATAAAGCTTGTCTGAAAATCAGAGTGCAGAGCTAAGCCACTAAAGGCCAGGTGGAGGCACACACCTTTTATCCCAGGTGACACGGGAAAGAAAGGCAGAAAGATCTCTGTTAGTTAAAGGCCCCCTCCTGACTACACAAGATTCAATCTGTATAAAAGAGAAACAAAGCTCACACAAAGGTGATTCAGCACTTGGGATCCTACAACTAGGGAGGTGGAGACAGGAGTGATATTGCTGGGTGGAGAGAGGAATATAAGGGAGGAGGAGACAGGAGCTCAGTGCAGTCTGAAGTTTCATGGAGATAGATGCAGTTGGGATATACAGTCTGAAAACTGGATCGCCCTTTGGTCTGAGCATTGTTTTAGAGGAAAAAGAACTCTCTGCTTCTCTAATCTTTAGCATTAACCCTTAGATCTGACTTGGATTTTACTATTAATAACAATTAAAATTCATTCTACAGTTATGAGGGACAGGAGTAAGGGGATGGGAAGATACTGCTCAAAGGATATGTTTCACTTATGGAAAATAAATAAATTCTGAGGACATTATGACAGTCTGGGAAGTAAAGTTAAAATTGCTATGCTAAATACTTGAAATTTCCTAAGACTAGATATTAAGTGTTCTTACCACAAAGCAAATATTTCAAATTATGGATATGTAAATCATACTGATGGCAGTAATCACTTCATAATGAATATGCACATTGGAACATCACATTGCATATCTCAATGACAAAGTTTATTAAAAATAAAGAAATATTGAGAGAAAATTAACAATATCATAGCATAGAATAATGTAGACTACCTCTCCTTATTTCCTTTATATAGTCAAATTATTCTTAAAGCAGTACAGTAGCACTTCCATCATATCCGAAGGATTTGATTGCAGGTTGCCGTGTATCTTATGGACATGGCTATAAATCAGGTATCTTCCCAATGAGTTGCCGATATAACAAAGGAAAGATTCAACTAGAAGGCTCCAAACTCAAGGAAAATTATTATTATTATTATTATTATTATTAATATTTGTCAAGAAAATTATTCTAACACTAATGTGTTCCTTTTGGCAACTTTCTGTGAGTAAATATTCTGTGTCCTGATAGTACATTTAGAACTTTCTAGTTCTCAGACTACGAACTGTCTTTTTGGATTGACTGTCAACATATGACTCTGAACAGACCTTTGAAGTGGGATACTTGTTGAAGACTCTGAAAATGGCTAGTTCAGCTGCAACCGTCTTTCCTGATCCAGTGGGAGCTCCAAGCAGGACATTACAGTCTGTGTGATACAGTGTGTGGAATATCTGTGTCTGGACTGGGTTGAAGTGGCTGAAGTTATATAGAGCTTCATACGCTTTGCACCCCAAAGCTGTGATTGGTAAAGGCTGAAGGTCCAACAATTCTGAAAAACATAAGTGGTACTGCTATAAAATCATCAAAAATACTATGTACAGCACTGGACACTGTATTTCAAATAATGAAAATAATCCTTAATTCTTATACAGCAGTAACATCTTTATCTCCTTCACCATATTAGAGGAACATACTGAATGCTCTTCTGGAAAGTTCCTATGAAGCAACTGAGTCTTTCTCTACCAAGTAGAATAAAACTTGAATATCCAAGTTCATGAGAGCATTCATGTTACAAAGCAAAACCTTAATGCATAAACAAAACAAAATACCACCTACAAACTTCAGTACTGTAACATTTGCTCTCAAATTTTGATCTGTTAAACACTGGCCAAGCAAAGCTGCTGAGTAAGCTATTGCCACAGCTATGGGGAACTTAAGAAAATTGTAACGCAGAGAATAAATGGGAAGAACAAAATTTGCCCCAAGAAAACCTTCAAAGAAAGCAGATTTAGTCTTTTCATCATATGGACTAGAGACTAAGGAATTAGAAATTAAAACTCTTTACAGAGGAAATTTCACCTATCAATACCTGATGTAGGTGGGTCATCTGTCTATGTGTTACTTTCATTGGTTAATAAAGAAACTACGTTGGTTTTTTGATAGGGCAGGATTTAGATAGGTGGAGTAGACCAAACAGAATGCTGGGCGAAAGAAAGAGTCAGGCAGACGCCATGATTCCCCTTCTTGAGATGGACACTGGCTAGACTCATGCCGGTAAGCCACGACCTCGTGGTGGCGTACATATTAATAGATATGGGTTAGTCAAGATGTGAGAGCTAGCCAATAAGAAGCTAGAACTAATGGGCCAGGCAGTGTTTAAATGAATACAGTTTCTGTGTAATTATTTCAGGTGTAAACTAGCTGGGAAGCTGGGATCCTGGCGCGAAGGCAGCCCGTTGCTCCTTATGCAACAAACACCCCTATGTACCAAGACTTCATATTTTCCTACCTTCCAGAAAACTATCAGCTAAAACACTCTGAAATTTCTGTCAAGACTGGCACACAGGTGAAGTTTAAATTAGGTTAGTAGGTTGTATTTAAAAGTTCAGCAAGAGGACAGCACTCTGAATACTCTTTACCGTATGGTTTCAAAATGCAATATATGGCTTATTTTCTTATTAAAAGGTCTACTTAAAAGTCAAAAAGCTAATCCTTGCCTACTGCTTGGCTCTACTGCAAGGTTAGCCAAGAGCTGAGTAAATGTTTTCTAAGTCATTCAATTTTCTGAAAAACTCTCAAGTGATGAAGGAGGGCCATCTGTCTATCTGTTACTTTCATTGGTTAATAAAAAAGACTGCCCTGGACTTTTTAATAGGCCAGCCCTTAAGTGGGTAGAGTAGACAGAACAGAATTGTGGGAGAAAGAAAGCAGAGGCAGGCAGTTGCCATGACTCTTCTCTCGGAGACAGACGCAGGTTAGGATCTTTCCCGGTAAGCCACCACCTCGTGGTGCTACACAGATTACTAAATATGGGTTAAAGCAAGATGTGAGAAATAGCCAATAAGAAGTGGAAACTAATGGGCCAGGTAGTGTTTAAAAGAATACAGTTTCAGTGTAATTATTTCGGGTAAAGCTAGCCGGGAGCCGGGTGGTGGGACACAGCCCGCCACTCCTTTTTTCTACACTCAAGAAGGGAGAGAAGAAGGAACTCAAAGTTTGCTATGTCAAACAAGGCACAGATATGTTTTTACAAAGAGTAGAAAATAATTATTGGGCATGATAAATGGGCAATTATTGTCAATGTTCAGTGTAGATATTTCAGTGACTTTACTTAATTGATTTAAAGTCAATGATGTGCTTACATGTACATTAAGCAAAATATATGCCAGGGTCACTAAATTATTCTGTATACATTAAATATCAATTGAGATATCATAATGATAAACTTTTGGTTTTGAAAATGTAGTCAGAATAAGATATTAATACACAGATTGATGTCTGCTCGGTTGTTTAACTGTGAAATAACTGATCATTAAAATACAATGATAATATACTATAAAGCACTTTAGTTAAAGAAACACACTGATGTCAAAATATGTACTTTAAAACACAAAACATTTTATATATCTTATTATAAAACTCTAGATAGTATATACAATGAAAGACGAAACAGAAATGTTAGAAAGTTCAACTTCTGTGAGGAGATTATGGTACTGATACTATCATATCTCTATATCTTTTTGTTTCGACAAATCATTCTCTTTTGTTAAGAAATCAAGGAGCAACTGAGTTGCAGTATAAAGACACTCTTGAGGTAAACAAACATAATGAATAAGGTACACATTTGACCATATGTCAAAGATTAGTCATATTAAAGCCTTTTCTTTCATTTTCTACAGGACTAGGAAGTAGTGAGTAAATTAAAAAGTCATAATTAGTATATAACTGTGAAAGTTTTTCTCTTGAATAATTATATAAAAGAAAATTAAGACTTTTTAGTTGTTTATTAAATAAAAAATCTCTGCAATTCAATAGTCCTCAATTATTTATTTTAAAATAGAAGGAAAAATAATATACTGATTAATTTAAAAGACTCAGGAAATTCTTGAGATAGATTTCATGAGGTACTTGAAATTATTATAAATATTCATTCATACACATTTCCAGCTTTTATAAACCAATATAAGAATATATTAGTTCACCTTATGAAAATATAAAATAGAATTTTACAAAAGACAACAATGAGAAACCTTTCAAGATGTGTTGCCATTAGTTGCCATAAAGCTGAAATATGGGAGGGAGTTGATATGAAGGTTCCATGCTATTTCCAGTGTACAGTCACTGTGAGTATTTATAAATCCCCTCCAGAATAAAAAAAAATAAACCACAACACCTTAGGATCGAAACATCTCAGGTACTGAAGAACATCAATGGGACAAAAAAGAAAATCCAGAACGAAAAAATGATAATTTAGCATACATATTGTTATACCTGATCTAAGAATCCAGAAGTCTAAAACCTTTGGAACAGTATCTCACATGTTTCAAAGAACACATAGTAAACACAGCTGAATAAGAAAGCAAGCACACATGAAGAAATATAGTGCCATCCTTACTAAGTCCATCAAAACTGGCCCACTTTAATGCTCTTTCAACTAAAAATTCATGGGGACTATCTTAAATTTTGCCCAATGCACATACAAATATTGTTCTCTGAAATGCTCTTTCTAACCTATATTATCAAATAGTTTGAGTTTTCATAAAGAATAACATAAGCAACAATACTTTTCAAGATTAAACAAAACAGTCATTTTTGGGAAGGTAATGATTGAAATTAGTAAGCCACTTTACCTGTATGAGGAGGATGTCTCTCTGGTAGAATCAGATGTTGAAAGTTGATAATGCAAACGGCCTCAGCTCCTAGCCATCTATCAGACACTGCTCGAATGTAGTACTGAGAGGGCAAAGGCTCAAAAATAGGGATTGTAAACACCAGAAGTTGAGGTTCTTTATTAATAACCTAGTGTGAAATAGAGCCTCAAGTAAATGTGTCTTCTCCTACTATAGACTGTTGTTAAGAAAACAGTACCTACACAAGATTCACTGACAATAAAGCACACTGGATTATAAGAAGCTGAGATGCTTAGGTAATTCAACAATTTTTTGTGTGATTCCCTTTAAGAACCCGATGTACTCTTAGGTAAGGTTTTATTTATTTTGTGCTATTTAGTATGCATTGACAGGTATCACTTTGATTTGTTTATCAGAATTATGCAAACATTCACTCAATTACTTAACTTCATTTTTAAAATTCTAACTGCTATACTAATATTTACACAATGTTTCTATTTAAGTTCTATCAGTACCACAGAGAAATACCATAACTGCATATCATAAATGTTTAATATAAAGGCAAATTTAACAAAAACAAATCTGATGCCCTTACAAGACTTATCAGGTTAGGTTCTCTTTTTGATAAAAAGTGAAACTACAAGCAGAGTATCAAAGACATGGCAAGAACTAAGCCTTTAAAAAATTGTTTCAATTACTTTTTGAGATTATAATATAATTAACATCATTTACCCCTCTTCTTTTCCCATCCAAATCTTCCCATATACTCCTTGCTTTCTTTCAAATTCATGACTCCTTTTCTCATCAGTTGTTGTTACATGTATGTGAAAATGTTCCTAAATACGTAAGTTACGACCTACTCAGTCTGTATAATGTTACTTGTAGTTATTTTTCAGGGCCAAACTAAGTCTTTTATTGGCAATTTATAAAGAATTTTCACTAGGTGCATCAATCTTCTTACTATACTGTATGCATATAACACCTAATTATTGCTTATTTAATCTACATTACATATTTCACAACCCTGGAAGCCATGACTTACTTAACACATGACCAAAACTGTAATTAAAGTTCTCAAACAATCACCATGGTGATTTACCAAAAGCATACATTCAATCGCTGTCTTCCTTTAAAAGAGGTAGAAATAATAATAAATAAAGCCTTAATGGAATATCATTTAGAAAGAAAATAATAGTAGACATTGTTAGTTTATATTTTCTCTTCATGGCAGTAAAATAGGGAAAAGTCAGAGAAATATGTATTTACCTGCTTTTTAAGAGCTAAAAAGTACTCTGAGTGATAAATGTGGTCATTTGTAGGATCTTCTACCCAAATCCACCAGGGTTCCCCAACTGTCCCATGGACCTAGAAAAGTAGTATTACAGTTCAAGATAGGCTGTTTATACACTCTACAGCTATTCCTCTCTTCAGCAACTTCGTTATTATAGAGGCTATTAGTTTACTTATTTAATGGATGAAAGGCAACTTAACATATTTATAAAATGCACAACTATAGCCACAATCTAATTTTAGAACATTTCATCATCTCCAGGAAAAAAAATGTATTTATAAGCTACAGCTATTCACTATAGATTGCCATTTCTGAATATTTTGTATAAATGGAATTGTACTCTGTGGGCTTTTATGACTGGCTTTTTAATCTGGTTCATTATGTATCAGTACTTCACTCCATATTATTGTCAGTTAATATTTCACTGGATTAATAAGCCATATTTTGTTCATCTATTTCAGGCTGCTCCTTTCTTCTTACATGGCTCCATGTTCATTTCTTACTTAAGTGGCCACATCTCCTGGGACAAAGCTGATTTTCATCAGATAGACAGTTCAAGGAATTCTCCTGACAGCAGATAAAGTAGAAACCCACAACAAATTTTGAGCTAAATCGGTGCTCTAGGCTGAGGGTGTAGGGATATGTTTTCTTGCTCAAATTAAACAATTAAATTTGAAAAGGGAAATATGAAACTTTTGGTAAGAACTCAACAATGTCAGCAAAGTAGGGTTGAATAAAAATATCTGGGCCTTTTTAAATGGTGTGATTAACTAGAGGCCTGAAACATTCTGAGGCATGTAGTATACCTGTTGTCCTTTGTTGCACAGGAAAATACACTATCTTCCTTCCTTCAAATGGAGGCAAGTTCAGTTTTCTAATTTTGAAGACCATAACATTCTACCTGAGAGTATTATCTGGAGGGTTATTATGGATTTTAGTAGAAGATAACTGAAACAGTAAAATTTCATTCATTTCACAAACAGGCCTAAAATTTGAAATTTCAAACATGATTTTTAAGGGCTAACTATATGAACATATATTTTAAATATACATAACTATTTAAATATATATTATATTTTGAATATAACTAAATATAAAATATTTATATTTTGTATAAAATTCTATCTTTAAAGAAATATTAAAGTAAATTTATATTATCATCACTTGTTCCTCAGAGAAATTCTGAGAACATTCTAATAGTTTATTATTAATATTTGTAGATTAGGAAATTATAAGACTCAGAAGTCTGAGCACCTTAAAGCAATTGCACACGGAATTAGCAGCATATCTAGGTGATTCTACAACACATGGCTGAATAAAAGTAACTCTTATAGGAACTATATGGGGTAAGCACAGGTACACAGGTATACTACAACTACTGAGTGACTTTTCATCCCTTAGGGGCCTCTTCCCAGCAGGGAGATTCTGACTTACTTTTATAGTTATAATTTCTAAAACATAAATTAGTTCAAGGAATGCGGACTGAATAGCAAGGTGATTCAGGGTAGATCTTTATGTATGAGTTTACCCCTATTTTGCCTTGAAAGAATCTTTAATAACCCAGGCTGGCCAGAACCTCATGTTGCTGAGCTCCCTCCAGGCGCTGGGACTGCAGGATGTACCAGCACACCTGTTTCATGTGGCCACAGGGATGGCACTCAGGACAACAAATACCACCAATAGTGCTACAGCCTCAACATTACTGCTAGAATTTAATACATATGGCTTTAAAGCAGGAAACAACGAATGAAGATAAAATCTGAAGTAACCATGACAGGAACCAAGGAAAGACATTTTGAAAAAGAGTTATGTATATAAATACTACATATTGAGACATAAAAAAGAAAAAACCCTATTAATTATAGCTAATGCTAGACTTTGAATGCTATTAGGAAAAAGTCTATCAAAGAAACTGGTGTCATGGAAGAAAATGTAGAGCATTCTTCTGACTAGCCTAATTTTTAAAAAGTGAGGGAATGGTAAGTTTACAGACTCCAAGATTTAAAAATGTCTTTGTTAGCAAACAGAGTATCAAATTAGTGGCTAAATTGACAGTATGGATGTTGAAAATGATAACATGGATAATACCGAAGAACACAGCGAGTGTGGCCCAGTTTATGGAGCTCAATCTACTAACATGTAGTTCAGTGTTGTAACTGTAAATTCAATAGAAGCTGGAAGATCTCATTGGTTGACACATCAAAATACAACATTTTCTTAAAAATAAGAACAATTACTACTACAATGCTGTCAATGAAGACCATATATATATATACACATACACACACACATATATACACACATATATAATATATGTATACATATATATTATTTATTTAATATATATATTAAAGCTCTCTCTGTGCCTTAGGAGAACTCGCAGTACAGACACCTAGATACAACATGAATTTAGGTGTTTCCACCTCTACCTGATCATTCCAAGAGAAATCTGGGTGGATAGTCAGTGATACTCGGAGGACAGTCCGTGTGATGGGCTGAATGGAAGCTTCCATTGTAACAGAAGGAATCTGATGAACACACTGTTTAACCTTCAGTCCAATATTCACATGATGCAAAATATGACCTGAAAGGAAAGCATCACATAGAAAAGAATGTGCCCCACATAATGTGACTTGTAAATGAGATTTCAGACATGGTGATTTTATTGCTTGCTTTATGATTTGTTATGTAAAATAGCTGACATTCTTGACCTGACATGTTGAATATTTTGTAATAGTTAACTTGAATTAGCAATTCATAGCTTAGAAAACCAATATTGGGGTTTATTTAGATATTACTAAGTTCTGAAAATTGCTGAGCTATTTGAAAAACTATAAAGAGACCCACTTCTTTCTCAATTAGTTTATGACATATTATGGAGTTATGAAGTACTTTGTGAAAATAGTTATTAATTTGTTCACAGTCTGTATCAGAACTTTATACAACTAAGGAAATATTTCAGGAAAATAAAACACGATTCATTCACCCATATACTATTCTAGAAAATTAAAATTACAGTCTATCAGAATACATTAACTATTTATGCTTATTTTCATAAATAATCAGATTCTACAATAAAGATATGAATGGAAGTCAGATATTGTTACAAAATAAATGTAAGTATACAAATGTGACTAACTAGTTTAAGCAAGCAGAACTAAATTACATTTTTTATAATCAAGATTACTTTTATCTTAACTCTTCCACAGAGAATTTTTGAAAGGCACACATTAATATATCAATATGTCTCAACTTTGATCAAATTGGAAAATAAAGTTGATAGTTTTTATTTAAAAAATACAACTTTTGAAAGATTGCAACTGCAGAGTAGACCAAGAGGTGAGTGACCAGTTCTCCAGCAGTACAACCCAGTCTCTAGGCCCTAGGACCCTGGGGCACCCCACCCCCACCCCGCCCCTCCACACACCCTCCTCAGTGGTACTAGTGGGTCAGCAGGCAAGCCTCCTGCTGATGATAGGCTATTCCATTATTGGACTCTGTAATCTGCAAGTTCTACTCTCCCAACAAATTTACCCATCCACCGTGAGCCCAGTGACTCTCTGAGGCACAGACTGCTCTAAGAGGTGAGTGACCAGCTACCCAGCTGGACAGCCCAATCTCAAAGCCCTAGGCCCCAGGGCAAAACCCAGGCCCCTCCCCATCTGCTTTAGCTTCACTAGCAGGAAAAGCTATCACCTCCTGGTGATAGGCTGCTCCAACCCTCTCCCCAGCCTGCAGCAGGGAACCCTGTAATCTATAAATTCCATTCTACCACCAAATTTCCCCACCCCTTGAGACCTGAGTGGCTTTCTGAGGCCAGACTGCTACTCCACACAGTGGACGAAGACTAGCCCCGAGTCGTACCTAGGACCTAGGCCCCAGGGCAAAACCCCTGACCCCTCCCCCACCTGCCTTAACTGGCTAGCCAGCAGGCAGCAGCCAGCAGGCAAACCATCTGTAAGAAAGAAGGCAGGCTATTCTAACAGCCCTCCCTCACATTTAATGGACCCTGACAGTAATCTACAAATCCCACTCCACCCACAAACCCACCCATGCCCCCAAGAACTCAGAGTTTCCCTGAGGCACAGACAGTAACTGCAATGATTAGTCTAAGAAAGGATCCCTGAAACATGGTCATCAATCACAAGGACTGGATCAAGAGGCAAAGACATTGTCTTCACCAATTGGAGGAAGAGATGGGTAGGTGCCAATGCAAGAATATATTCAAGAATGTACAAGAACATGGCAACACCAGAATCCAAAGATCTAAACATTTGAACCCAGAAGCAGCAGAAGAAAATGACCTTAAATACAATTTTATGAAGATGATAGAGACCCTTAAAGATGAAATGAAAAATCCCCTTAAAGAAATGGACAGCCCAGTCTGTAGGCACTAGGCCCTGAGACAAACAGAAAATTAAAAGAAATCAATAAATCTCTTAAAGAAAGCCAAGAAAAACCAATCAACCAGGCGAAGCAAACAGTTAAAACAGTTCAAGACTCGGAAACTGAAATAGAGACAATAAAGAAAACACAAACTGAGGAATTCTGGAAATGGAAAACCTGGGTAAATAAACAGGAGCTACACATGCAAGCAAAACCAACAGAATATATGAGATGGAAGAGAGAACCTCAGGTATTGAAGACACAATAGAGGAACTAGATTAATTGGTAAAAGAAAATGTTAAACTCAACAAATTCTTAACACAAAACATCAACGAAATCTGGGACACTATGAAAAGACCAAACCTAAGAATAATAGGGATAGAAGAAGAAGTCTAGCTCAAAGACACAGAAAAGATATTCAACGAAGTCACAGAGGAAAACTTTCCCAACCTAAAGGATATGCCTATGAAGGTACGAGAAGCTTATAGAATATCAAACAGACTGGACCAAAAAGAAAAAAAGTCCCTGTGCCATATTATAATCAAAACAGTAAGCACACAAAATAAAGAAAGAGTATTAAGAGCTGCCAAGGAAAGAGGCCAAGGAAGATGTAAAGATAGACCTATCAGAATTACACAAAACTTCTCAATGGAAACATGAAAGCCAGAAGGTCCTGGATAGATGTGCTACAGACATTAAGAGACCAAGGATTCCCAACAATGCTTCAATCACCATAGACAGGGAAAACAAGATATTCCATGACAAAAATCAGATTTAAATAATATTTATCCACAAACCAAGTTTTATAGAAAGTACTAGAAGGAAAACTCCAATCCAAGGAAGTTAGGTGCATCCACAAAAACACAGGCAACAAATAACATCATACCAGCAAACTCCAAAGAAGGGAAACACACAAACTCTACCACCAAAAAATAACAGGAATCAATAATCACTGGTCATTTATTCTTAATATCAATGGACTCAATTTACCTATAAAAATACACAGGCTAACAGAATGGATATGAAAACAGGATTCATCCTTCAGCTGTATATAAAAACATACTTGAACCTCAAAGACAGACATTACCTCCGAGTAAATGGCTGGGAAAGATTTTCCAAACAAATGAACCTAAGACATAAGTGGACAAAGTTATCCTAATAACTAACAAAACAGACTTACAACTAAAATCAGTCAAAAGAGACGAAGAAGGACATTTCATACTCATCACAGGAAAAAATCCATCAAGATGAAGTCTCAAACCTAAACATCTATGCCCCAAATACTAGGGTACCCACATACTAAATATTACTAAACGCTAAATCGTACATCAAGCCACACACATTTGTAGTAGGAGACTTTAACACTCCACCCTCACCAATGGACAGGTCAGCCAGACAGAAACTTCACAGAGAAACTTAACAGATGTCTTGACTCAAATGAACAAAAGAGACATCTATAGAACATTTCACCCAAACACAAAAAGACTATAACTTCTTCATGGAACCTTCTCCAAAACTGACTACATATTTGGTAACAAAGCAAACCTCAATAGATACAAAAGAACTGGAATAATCCCATGTATTCCACATGGCTTATCGGACCACAATGGCTTAAAGTTAAAATAACACTAACTGCAGAAAGTCTACAAACTCATGGAAATTGAATAGTGCTCAACTGAATTACCCCTGGGTCAAGGAAGAAATAAAGAAATTAGACTTCCTAGAATTCAATGAAAATGAATGCACAATATACCCAAACTTATGGGACACCATGAAAGCAGTGCTAAAAAGAAAGTCACAGCACTGAGTGCCTACATAACAAAAGTGGAGAAATCTCACACTAGCAGCTTTACAGTAACTTGAAAATTTTAGAAAAAAAAAAGAGGCAAATTCATCCAGGAGTAGTAGATCACAGGAAATAATTAAATTGAAGGCTGAAATCAATAAAGTAGAATCAAAGAAAACAATACAAAGAATCAGTGAAACAAAGAGCTGCTTCTTTGAGAAAATCAAGATAGATAAATCCTTACCCAAACTAATCAAAAGGCAGAAAGAACACTCAAATTAACAAATCAGAAATGAAAAGGGGGAACATAACAACATAAGTTAAGAAATTCAGAAAATCATTAGGCAATACTTAGAAAATGTATACACCACAAAATGGGAAAATCTAAAAGAAATGGACAGTTTTCTGGAAAGGTAACAAATACCAAAATTAAATCAAGACCAGATGAATGACTTAAATAGAGCTATAACCCCTAAGAAAATAGAAGTGAAGCAAAATAAAGCCCAGGGTGAGATGATTTTAGCACAGAATTCTACCAGAATTTCAAAGAAGAGCTAATACCAATATTCCTCAAATTGTTCCACACAATAGAGAAAGAAAGAACATTGCCAAACTCTTTTTGAGGCTTTAGTTCCCATGATACCCACATCACACAAAGAAACAACTAATAAAGAGATTACATACCAATCTCCTTCATGAACATTGATGCAAAAATACTCAATAAAACACGGGCAAACCGAATCTGAGAACACATCAAAAAATAATCTAACAAAATCAAAGTTGGTTTCATTCCAGAGATACAGGGATGGTTCAACACACAAAAATCTATCAATATAATCCATAAAATGAATAATCTAAAAGAAAAAAGATATTATCACCATCTCATCAGATGCTGATAATGAAACAGCATTAAACATAGTACTTGATGGTCCAGCTAGAGCAATAAGACAACAAAAGGAAATCAAGAGGATACAAATTGAATGGAAGTCAAGCTTTCGCTATTTGCAGACGATAATAGTATATATAAATAATCCCAAAAATCCTACAAGAGAAGTCGTACAGTGGATAAACACCTTCAGCAATGTGACAGGAAACAAGATCAACTGAAAAAAAAAATCAGTAGCCCTCCTACATACAGAGAATGAAAGCAGGGTGGTGGTGGTCCACGCCTTTAATCCCAGTACTCAGGAGGCAGAGGCAGATGGATCTCTGTGAGTTCAAGGCCAGCCTAGTTTAGAAGAGCTAGTTCCAGGACAGGCACCAAAGCTACAGAAAAACCTTGTCTCAAAAAACCAAAACAGAGAGAGAGAGAGAGAGAGAGAGAGAGAGAGAGAGAGAGAGAGAGAGAGAGAGAGAGAGAAAGAGAGAGAGAAATCAGAGAAAATCACCCATTACAATAGCCACAAATAACATAAAATATCTTGGGGTTACAATAACCAAAGAAATGAGAGACCTTTACGACAAGAACTTTAAGTCTTTGAAGAAAAAAATAATTGAAGAAGATACTAGAAAATGGAAAGATTTCCCATGCTCTTGGATAGGTAGGATCAACATAATAAAAATGGCAATCCTACAAACAGCAATCTACAGATTCAATGCAATCCCCATCAAAATCACAGCACAATTCTTCACAGAACAATACTCAACTTCAAATGGAAAAGAAAAAAAAAAAGAAAGAAAAGGCCAAAACAGTCCTATACAATAAAAGAACTTAAGGACACATCACCATCCTTGACATCAAGCTCTATTATAGTGCTACAGTAATAAAAACGGTTCGGTACTGGCATAAAAACAGACAGGTGGACCAATGGAATTGAATAAAAGACCCTGCTATTAATCTCCAAACCTAAGAACATCCAATTTTTAACAAAGAAGCTAAAAATTATACAATGGAAAAAAGTAAGCATTTTCAGTAAATGGTGCTGGTATAATTGTATATTAACATATAGAGGAATGTATATAGATCCATATTTATCCCCATGTACAAAACTCAAGTCCAAACGGATGTAAGACCCCAAAGTAAGTCCAGTCACATTGAATCTCATAAAAGAGAAAGTGGAAAGTAGCTTTGAATGCTTAGCATAGGAGACCACTTTCTAAATATAACACTAGTAGCACAGTCACTGAGAGCAATAATAAATAAATGGGACCTCCTGAAACTGAGAAGTTTCTGTAAGGCAAAGGACATGGTCAACAAGACAAAACAGCAGCCTACAGAATGGGAAAAGATCTTCACCAACTCCACATCAGATAGAGGACCGATACTAAAATATAAAGAACTCAAGAAACTAAATATCAAAATACCAAATAATCTAATTAAAAATGGGGTATAGATCAAAACAGAGAATTCTTAATAAAAGAATCTCAAATGGTTGAAAGACACTTAAATTTTCCCCTTAAAGTTTTCCCCTTAAATCCTTAGCCACCAGGGAAATGCAAATCAAAACAACTCTGGGACACTGTCTTACACCAGTTAGAATAGCAAAACCACTAATGATAGCTTATGCTGGAGAGGATGAGGAGCATAGCGAACACCCCACCATTGCTGTTGGGAGTGTAAACTTATACAGCCACTTTGGAAACCACTATGGTGGTTTCTCAGAAAATTGGGAATCAACCTATCTCAAGAACTGGCAATACCACTCTTGGTCATATACCCAAAAAAAAATGCAAACTCATACTACAAGGACATTTGCTCAACTATGTTCATAGCAGTATTATTCGTAATAGCCAGAAACTGGAAAAAACTTAGATGCCCTTCAACTGAAGAATGGATAAAGAAAATGTGGTACATTTACACAATGGAATACTGTTCAGCAGTAAAAAAAAAAATATGACATCTTGAAGTTTGCATGTAAATGGATGGAACTAGAAAAACAATCATCCCGTAGTGAGTAAAGAAAACCAAATACAGTATGTATGTACTCATAAGTGGATACCAGATGTTAAACAAAGGATATTCATCAGCCTACAGCCCATGACCCCAGAGAAGCTAGGTAACAAGGAGAACCCTAAGAGAATCATATATGGTCTCCCTAGGATGGGGAAACAGACAAAATCTCCTGATAAAGTTTGGAGTGTGGTGTGGTAGAACAGGAGGAGAACATGAGGCAATAAGATAGTTGAGATGGGGGAAGGCAGAGAGGGAGAGCAAGAAAAGAAACATCTTAACTGAGGGAGCCATTACGTGGCTAGCAACCTGGCACTAGAGAAATTCACAGGAATCCACAAGGATGACCCGAGCTAAGACTCGTAGCAATAATGGACAGTGTGCCTAACTGGCTTTCCCCTGTAATCAGATTGATGACTACCTTAATTGTCATCACAAAACCTTCATTCAGCAACTGATGGAAGCAGATGCAGAGATCCACAGTGAAGCACTGGGCTGAGCTCCTAAAGACCAGTAGAAGAGAGGAAGGAGCAATAATATGAGCAAAGGAGTCAAGACCATGATGGGATACCCACTGAAACAGCCAGCTTACCTGAGAGAATGGGAACTCACTGACTCTGGATTGCTAGTGGGGGAACCAGCATAGGACCACACTAGACCCTCTGAATATGGGTGACAGTTTCATGGCAGGCACAGCCTGTGGGCCCACTGGCAGTGTGACTATGACTTATTACTACTGCTTGAACTCACTTTTTGGAGCCCATTCTCATTGGAGGGATACCTTAGGGTTCAGCCTAGATACAGGGGAGAGGGCCTTAGTCCTGCTTCAATGTGATGTCCCAGACTGTGTTGACTATCCTTGGAAGTCTTACCCTCTTTGAGGAGTGGATGGGGGATGGGGTAGGGGGAAGGTGGAGGGAGCAGGAGGAATGGAGGGAGTAGAAACTGGATCAGGTATGCAAAATAATGAAAGTTTGTTTAAAAATAAATTTAAATATAAAAAATATATGTCTACTATATATTCTCAAGCTCCCTTCTTAACATCACAATTTCCTTCTATTGATGCTCTTCTTTTATTATCCTATAAAAATATCCTTCAATTCTAAATATAATATTAATATTCTTAGCCTTTCAATAATATTGGGAGCCTGACAATGGCAACCCTTGCGTTCTGAGCCTGCCTTTCTGCAGGAGCAGTATCCATCCTATTCAGGAGCAAAGTATTTCCTAGTTATATTACAGGTTTTACAATACAATGTTAAATTTCACAGAAATATTTGTAGCAAGGACTTCTCAACATTATGTGGAAAAAAGCAAAAATTTTATGTACAGACTGATATAAACTGCGTTTAAATATATAGATGTGTGTGATTAAAGGTTAACAAACTGTGGTGACCTGCAAAGCGTCATGTCCACAAATTCTTACCTATTGTACTTTGGTAGTGCAGGGGATTCCTGACAGACTAGTGTTCCACTATTTGGATATATCCCCAGTCACCACACGATTTTAAAATGTAAAATTGCTGATATACATGACAAAAGTTACTCAAATTATACATGACAAAAGTTACTCAAATTAATTAAACACTGAATTTAATTGTGAATGAATATCACCTAATGAGTCTCATCATTTATGGATAAGAGTCTGTATAAAATAATCAAAAGTTTGTTAATATAACTATTTTAATTGCTAATTTAGTCAAGTAATAAATTTGGAAAGATTATTTAGTTTAGATGAGCAAGAATGATTTCATAAATACCATAACATGTCTTCATTTGGAAATATAGCATATTTATATATTAATCAAGATATATTATATACAATGGTAAACAGATGTAAAGTTTTTTGTTTCCTTCTTACCTATTTCATCCTTTCTCATGTCTTTAAGCTTATCCACAGTGAGGTTTTTTTCTTCTAATCTTGTTAGAATGTGTGGTGGTAACACAGAAAACTGTCTCAAAGGGCTAGCCCAACCCCAGAGTCTCTTGTCGATGACTTTACTCAGGTTCAGAAGCCTGTAGGTCATAGTAGGCCAACGTTTCCTCAGTGCAATTTCAAAGAGAGCACGGACAATTCTAGCTGCGTTCTGAGGAACAAAAGGAGAAGACTAGTAGTTAGATAACAATGTGCTTTTAAATGTCAGTAAATTTATTGCTCCAACTAGACTCAGAAGAATGACAAATCAAGCTACGTACTTAAATTATGTGCAGCAACTTTCTTTTTTTAAAAATATTTATTTATTTATTTATTTATTTATTATGTATACAATATTCTGTCTGTGTTTATGCCTGCAGGCCAGAAGAGGGCACCAGACCCCATTACAGATGGTTGTGAGCCACCATGTGGTTGCTGGGAATTGAACTCAGGACCTTTGGAAGAGCAGGCAATGCTCTTAACCTCTGAGCCATCTCTCCAGCCCCAGCAACTTTCTTTATAAAATCTTAATTATCATCAGGTAGAATGATGAGAATGTGTACATGTTATCTATTAAACTTACAGAGGGCAAAATATTTCTACATTCCTTAGACCTTCTAAGCATGAGTGAAATAGGTAGACAAAAGGCAAACAAGGTAGCAAACAGGCTGCTCAAGTACCTAGAATAAAAGGAAGAGGCTGAGGTGTCCTTAAGTATATCATGCAAGATTAAGTGTATGAGAAATTTAAGCGAGAATTCATAAAGATTTTCATTTCAGTCAGGAGAGAAATTAATGAGGGAAGGGTGACAAAGGAAATACAGCAGAGTGCAGTGACCAATACTAAATAATCACTACAATGGTTCCCTAAAAATCAAACAGTTTAACTAGCTTTACAAATAGAATGCTTTACAAATAGATCTGTGGAATTATTTTATGACCAGACTGGTTTACACAGTAATTTTCAGGCGAGCAAGAGTTGCAGAGTGAGATCATGTCTCATCCAGTGTGTGTGTGTGTGTGTGTGTGTGTGTGTGTGTGTGTGTGAATGAGAGAGAGAGAGAGAGAGAGAGAGAGAGAGAGAGAAATCTCACACATTCTAAATCAAATTTAGTTTCAATTTTTTTATCACTTTAAAGGAAACATTACTAAAAATATTAATGCATTTAAGACAAAAAGAACACATTCTGTTTTATAAGCTATGTTTATCTGAAAGGCAAATAGCAAATGCACAAAATAAGTTATTTTACTATATTTCATTTTTACCAGAATTCAAAAAGTTATGAAGTAAATGAGTTGTAGTTTAGGGAATAGTTGCCTTTCAGCTCTCGACTGTATCACTGGTAGAGACGACTGTTTTTCTTTTTAGTATGTTTGTTTTTGTTTTAAATGAGACAGGGTCTCACTATACAGTCTTAGCTGGCCTTGAACTCACAGAGATCCACCTAAGTTGTGTGCTACCAAACAGGTCAAGATTACTTATTTTAAAAGATAAACCTAGCAAAATGTACATATGGAATGAGATACATTAATTAATTCGCACTTAAGAGTAAATTAGTTATAGCCAAATGGAACTCTAGTCTTGACCCATGAGAACAGATTGCACACAGGACGTACAAATGATTGGAAACAGGTTTAAGATAAAATGACAGTTGGCAGCATTCTCAGTATCTCATGGACTAATTTAGTAGTCTTCAAAGGTCAGCAAAACTGGGAAAGGATTAAGAGTCTTACCTGGGCAACGTAGGCAGAATCTGATATGAGGGAGAAACTGTCCATCTCTCCTCGGCTAATGTAGGTCTGAAGCAGGATGTTTATTTTCCCATAACTATTTTCTACACCTCCAGGAGCTGAGAGTTCACAGAAATTGTTTAACAAGGCGTCTAGCTCCTCTACTTCCTCTTCTCTGACCTAGAAGAGGTAAGGTTTTTATATTAATACTTTGACTGAATTAAGGAAAACTCTCTTGTTCAAATTAAACTGTATGTTTGTACAAGCGTCCACTTTATATGACAACATTCTCCTTCGGTAGTACTGAAATCATTATTTTTCCCACAGGCAGTTGTAAAATACAATATGAAACCATTTTGAAGCTGACAGTTGTATTTTAATTCAAAACTAATACTAAAGTTTTCAATGACATAAAAATTACTATGCCATAAAAATTAAATCATCTGATCTCACTATCCATCAAATGATGAGATTTCATTTTTTTATTTGATGAGAGTTAAACCTCTGCCCAACTGGATTAGGGCATACTTGATTATCTTCAAATGCATTCATTATAGTTACATATTTTATAAGGTATAACATATTCATACATTAAAGTTGTGAAGTACAATTTCTTATTTCAGAATACTAAAGTTTTTACTGTTAATGAGATTAAATCACAATACTAATAGTATAGAAATATTCAAATCTAAGTCTAAATCATTTACTTATTTTGTATTCTGTTCAATTAACTTTACACCTTTTAGTAGTCCAATGCCTACCCACTTACATTATTAAATAGTTTTTCTCTCTTGTCTATCCTGACACCTTCTGTGAGACAGGGTTTCATTGTGTAAGTAACTCTGTTGGGTCTAGAACTTGCTATATAGACCAGGCTAGCTTCAGACTTAAAGAGTTCCTCTTTCTTCCAAAAGGAAGGACTAAAGGGCATATCACTACTCCAGCTTTATTTGACAGTTCCAATACTACAATATCTACAAAACTACTGATTTGGAGCAAAAGCAAAAGATGATATAATTTTAGGAAAGTGGATATTGTTGAGATGTTGATGCTACAAATTCATATGTGTGAGAAATTGTAATTAACTACAAGTTTTGATAAATGAATTGATATATATATATATATGTGTGTGTGTGTGTGTGTGTGTGTGTGTCATATACATTTAATTCAAACCTCAAGTAATCTTACCTTAATTTGATCAAATTCTTCAGCTTTGGAGACAATAGCAAAGATATCACCTTCTGTTTTGTGTGCATCAAAAAGTTCATTAAATGTCTGTCAAAATAAATATTATATTTGATTAAAATTAGAAGTCCAATGAAGTGTTGTTAAGTTACACATCCTACTCTAAATTATGCACACTTAAGAGAAATGGAGCTCTAGAGCATACAGATATCTGCTGTACTTCAAATTCTCACTTTATAGAAATCATCAAAGTAAGATGATCTGTAAGAGTAAAATGATACAGAAAACCATTATTAACCCAAAAAATGTTTATCAAAACATTTTGGTCAGGGTATCTAGAAATCTTATTTTAATCATGCACTGACACTAAATAAATCATATATCATGTAAAATTCAGAGAATTAATATAAAACAGACATCTGGTGATTTTCATCATACTGATATTATCAATGAAACTGGGATGAAGAAAAGCAGTCAAAGGTTATGAATGAAGACAGAGAATGAAAGAAACTGCAAATGGATTTAAGGCCTGGCTGGTGTGGGAGAATTATCTGTATTCTGTCAGTCGTGTATTTTAATAAAATGCTGATTGGCCAGGCAGGAAGTAAAGGTGGGAAAACCAGACAGGAAGTAGAGGTGGAGCAAAGAGAATGGGAGTATTCTAGGAAGCAGGAAGCTACCTCTCCAGTTCTGTCTAGACTACCGGCGAAGAAAGATGTAAGCTGTCCCGCTGGAAAAGGTACTGAGCCATGTGGCTAACATAGATAAGGATAATGGGGTAATATGTGTTATAAGAGCTAATAAGTAGCCAGAGCTAAGGGCCAATCAGTTTATAACCTAATGTAGACTCTGTGTGATTTTTCTTTGGGGCTTGCCGGTTGTGGTGTACTGGGCGGGACAGAAACCCCAACAAGACGGCCCCTCATGTTACAGATGGCGCCCACATGGATAACTGAATTCACAGAAAGTCTGAGAAAGCTTGGGAAAGAATAGAGTAAAGCGTGTTTTCTTGGGAGCAGCAATTTCTCAGGTCGGCTCTGCTTGCTAAAGGCAAGCAAGCACTCTCATCTAAGAGAAGCTTCCTGACTCAGCTTTAGCTGCAAACCCCCTAAGAGGTCCTGCCACGAAACACTTAAATGGTGTTGATGAAAAGCTGAACACATGCTTTTCGGTTTTCAGCCGTAGCAGGAAAAAGCTGTGTTGTTTTAAAATGCTGGCTCTGACTT
Source organism: Myodes glareolus (assembly GCF_982192425.1). NCBI lineage: Eukaryota > Metazoa > Chordata > Mammalia > Rodentia > Cricetidae > Myodes > Myodes glareolus. The sequence goes on from NC_142026.1 coordinate 80,097,265, forward strand.
TCAGGCAGGCGGTCTGACTGACTGTAGTCTGTGATCAGAATGCTGCAGTTTCCTTGCTGGCAAGGACCTTGAAATGCCATAGAGTTGTGGCAATAAAAATGGCTACAGCCAGTACCTCAGCCATGAGGCTGGAAAGCTAAGGAATGGGCTGGATCTAGCCATCAAAGCCATGACTTCAATCCTCTCCTTAAAGGCTCATGTGGTCAGAAAAAAGAGAGAGATATACAGTAAAGAGAGATTCAAAGAAGAAGAAAACCTCTAAATAGTTTACAAATATATTTAACAAATGTGTTAAAAATATATGCAGGCTAAAGGTTAAAGTCATTAAAAATAAAAAAGAAAGAAAGAGAGAAATAGGGTGTGGTGGCACACACCTTTAATCCCGATGCCTGTGAGGCAGAAGTAGATTGACCTCTGTGACTTTAAGGTGTGGTAGCACACACCTTTGAGCCCAGCAATGGGGAGGCAGAGACAGAGGGATCTCTGTGAGTTCAAGGACAGCCTGGTCTACAGAGTTATTCCAGGACAAAGATATACAGAGAACCTGTCTCAAAAAGTAAAAGTAAAAATAAAAGAAATAGAGATTAAAATAAAGCCGCATAAAGATGGAAAATACACAGAGAATCTTGATACTGTATGCTATTATGCTCTCTTTAAATTGTTTGAATGCTGAGGAAGGAGCAACAGCTGCTAAAAGACTTTTGTTTATAAATGCTGCTGAACTAACCCAAGACAGGTATTTTGAAAATACCCTGGCTTCAAAACTGAAGTCAAAAGGTATGTTACTTTGGAGAAGTATGTTACTTTGCTTTTGTTTCCACAGAAAATGAGAGGTTGTGGATTCATTCTGAGTTAAGAAAAATCCAGTATGATCAAGGAAGACCACCTGAGAAATCTCCAGTAGGAACAGATGGCCCAGATGTCTGAGTTCTACATCTAGAACGGATTCAAGATGCTGCCTGAGATGATCAGGACCCACAGGATACTCCAGACAGGACTTGATTACAACTCTAAATTTTCTTTAGGTCCCCATAATATTATCAACGCCCCCAACCAGCTGGAAGTAGCCTGGAATACTACGCCCACATTCCCAAAAAATGGACGATGGGTATTTCCCTTTCTTAAAAAAAAAAAGAGGGGGAAATGGTGTGGGAGAATTATCTGTATTCTGTCAATCATGTATTTTAATAAAATGCTGATTGGCCAGGCAGGAAGTAAAGGTGGGAAAACCAGACAGGAAGTAGAGGTGGAACAAAGAGAACGGGAGTATTCTAGGAAGCAGGAAGCTCCCTCTCCAGTTCTGCCCAGACCACCGGAGAAGAAGGATTTAAGCTGCCCCACTCGAAAATGTACTGAGCTATGTGGCTAACATAGATAAGGATAATGGGGTAATATGTGTTATAAGAGCTAATAAGTAACCAGAGCTAAGGGCCAATCAGTTTATAACCTAATGTAGACTGCATGTGATTTTTCTTTGGGGCTTGCCGGCTGTGGGGTACTGGGCAGGACAGAAACCCCAACAAGACAGACCCTCATGTTACACTTGGCTTTGACTGGACTGACCCCAGGGAATCCTGCTGAGTTACTAGGAAGGTCAGGGTCATCACATGGGAACCTACAGAAGAAACTGAACTACTCATGGGAGTTGACTATGGACCAACAAGAGGACCTGCATGGCCATCTGCATATGTGTGATGATGTTCTGGCTTGGTCTACTTGTGGAACTCCAGGCCTTGGGAGTCGGGCCTGTCCCTAACACATTGGTTGGCTTTAGGGAACCCGTTCCTAATGTTCGTTGCCTTGCCTGGCTGTAATACAAGAACAGGAGCTCCGTCCTACCTAAACTAGATAGGCTGTGCTCTGTTGACACACATGGGAGGACTGCCCCTTTTGGAACAGAGGTGGAAGAGGGGTGGAGCAGACAGGGGAAGTGAATGGGAGAAAGGGGTAAGAGAAAGTTGTAGTTGGGATGTAAAATAAACGAAAAAAAATAAGTAAAAAAAAAGGACTTGGTAGCATATGTCGACGAAAAAAAAGGACTTGGTAGCATATGTCAACAAGTGGACATGCGAGGAAAGTTGTGCAATAAAGAGAGTAGAGGGTTAGTGGGTGATGGAAGGAGTGAAATGTTGGGTATTGGGTTAAAGAATCCCTAATAATTGTAAGACAATTGTACGTTGTAAGACAATATATGTTAGCTGGGTGGTGGTGGCGCACGCTTTTAATCCCAGCTCTTGGGAGGCAGAGGCAGGCGATTTTGAGGTCGAGGCTAGCCTGGTCTACACTTCCAGTATAGACTCCAAAGCAACACAGAGAAACCCATCTCAAAAAAACAAAACAAAACAAACAAAAAATAATATATGTCAAAGGTTTTAAAGAATCTGACTATTAATGAAAGCATAAGGTTTATTTCAGAAAATATAGGGACAATCTATTAAGCATATGAAAACTATTTTCTAAGACATGTACTATTTATATGCAAAAAATAAACAGATATAAAAACTAAATTTCAGATAAACTTATATGTCTGCATTTAAAGAAATCAAATTGGAATGATTTCTTTTTAAACTAAAAGTGTCTATAAAAGTGCAAAACTAAAAATGAATATAAAATTCAAACCATGATTATTAAATAAACAAATTTAAGTGATCATTGTTACTTCCCAACATGCAATGGCATGCACACATATACAGGAGAGTACAGGTAAACTCAAAGCCATGAAAGCTAAAGCAGCCCCTCATCTGACACAGGAGCAACTCAAAAGGCAATGAGTAAGTCAGGCATGTTGATATGGGCCTGGTATCCAGCACTTGAGAGATGGAGGTCGAATTGAACTTATAAACTAAGAAACTAGACTGGCCACCAAATACAATTATCATGTCTATAACCATTCCTTAAATACAAGCAATTGGAAAAATAAAGAAAAAAAGTAGGAAAAGGCAAGAATTTGCAGTTATATATTTAAAATATTAACCTTCAAAAATCCCCAAGCTGTCCTAAGTCAGCTTGGCCTAGTGAACTCTAACCACTGGTTCTTAAAATGCAAACAATCTTTTTACGTTTTACTAAAAAAAAAAAAATCATCAAACTATCATTTCCCACTTAATTTATTCTGGCAGTCATTCTTTAGGATTCAGCAATGTGCTTTAGAAGTTCATTGATTGGTTTGGCAAAGGGCCCAGACTATTTAAAATCTTATTTCTATCTTGTCAATACTAAGGGTACTATTGAATTTCTATAATATATTTTGTTGTATTAGCTGCTTTTGCTATTCTGAATTATCAGCATATTCCAAAGACTAGGATTTATCTGAATATAAAGTAAAGATACTGTTGTATTTGTTCCATTCAGTGTAGTACCTCGATGGTGTTGTATTTAATATAGTAGTGGCTGGCAGTTCTACCCAGATCAGTGGAGGAAAAATAACCAGTTCGCTCTTCAAAACGGATCATCTTAGCTTTATCCAGCTTTTGTCCAACTTCAATGACTAGCTGTTCTCGATGTTTTCTTAATGTTGGGTCAATCTATAGGAAAGAAACAGAGTAAATAAACATAAATATATTAAACTATTTAGATAGTCATCACATGGGCCTACTTATGAAAATAAACATGTTTTTTTCTTGAGGGCTTAGACTCCAATTAAGTTTATTAAAAACACATAATAACTGTACATATTGAAAGTATGGCATATCATTTTTTTTATTAATACACATATTTGGCAATGATTAAACATACCTATCCCTTTAAACATTTATCATTTCTTTATTACAAAACTTTCTTCTAGCTTTGTGAAATGCAAAGCATGCTGTCATCCTTCCCCATCTAAATTATAATTGTATGGGCGAATTACCTGCTCTTAAGTAACTGTCACTCAGTACACACTGGCAAAACTTCCTACATCCCTGTTCCTGTTAGCCTCTGGTAATCATCATGGTATTCTCAATTTCTATGTTTGCAAAATTTTTAGTTTTCACACATGAATAACATCATGTGGTACTTGTTTTTCTATGTCTGGATCATGTAATTTGGTCCATGATTTCTCTTCTCCATTTATGTTGGCACAAATGACAAGATTACATTCTGTTTTTAACTGTTAAAAACTATTCACTATACGCAAGGAACACATTTTTCTTGGACACATGGAATGGGACCATTTCTTGGGTATTGTGAAATTTGCTGCCATGAACACAGGACTGTGGATGTCTTTTTGACATATTGATTTCATTTCTTATAATGTGTGTATGTATGTATATTTTAACATTTAATGTGAAATTAGAAAAATTTTATGTATTAAAAAAGCTTAAAAATCATTGATGTTATCAATCTGCACATTCTGTTCAAATATTATAGAATTCAAGATAGCTATATCTATAATATTCAGAACAATAAATACTTGAGATTAGGTATAAAAATCATTTCTTTCTTACATTTAGACAAAAGGGAATTTAAAGGGGCTGGAGAGATGACTCAGCAGTTAATAGCACTGGTTGCTCTTCCAGAGGTCCTGAGTTCAATTCCCAGCAACCACATGGTGGCTCACAGTCAGCCATAATGAGATCTGGTACACTCTTCTGGCCTGCAGGTGCACATTCAGGCAGAATATGTACATATAATAAATAAAGAAATAAATCTTAAAAAAAGGGATTGAAAATTCGAGCCTTATTACTATTTTATGAGTATTAGTATTACATGGAGATATGATGGTTAGAGTGCTTTTCCCAGTCAAGATCCACAAAAATAAATGCACCTTTAATGGAATAGAGAAGCATAAAAAGCATCTTACAAATCTAAAGAGTTAATATTGTTTTCATTCATTTTAACTTAGGTTCTCATTAGAGATAAAAGAAAATTTAAAAGTCAGAAAAACGAGGCCACAGGTTAGGAGCTATGTCAGCAGATGTTTTCATTGTTGACTGTGATAGGCCGTATTGGGTTCATCTAAAATAAAGTTATTAATAATAAGTTACAAATCCATCAAATACAAACTACTTGATTTATATTAGTAGGAATTTTATTCTTAAAAAATTATGTTGAGTAACAAGAGTAAGACACATAATTAAGCAAAATAATACAATGTTAAGGACATTGATAAGGTGGTTTGGGTGTTTGTCACCAGGCTTCAGGACTCAACGTGATGCCTGAGATCAACATGGAGGGAGGAGAGAACCAACTCTTTCTAGTTATACTCTAGCATGTGCCTCTCCCTCAAATAAAGAAACAAACAGATAATTAAATAAACAGATTGTTAATACTGAAAACTACACAAAAGTATTCTTTATGCTGGAGAACTATACAAAAATGACACATAATATCAATTATATTTTAAAATAAAAATGCTATGGTCTTATTATAAGATTTAATATTCTTAGTTCCTAAATATATGCTATAATAGTTATTTTTTTTTGATGCAGTGATAAAATACCACACCAAAAGCTCCTTACAGGAGAAAAGGGTTTATCTTAGCTTAGTGTTCCATATGGACAGATTCCATCATGGTAGGAAAGGCAAGGACACAGGGAAGCGTGACAAGAGCAAGGAGCCAGCTAATCACATTTTCGTCCACAAAGGAAACAAAGAGAATAGGAAATGATGCCATACCATAAACCCTTCAAGCAATCCTCAGTGACATACTGCCTCCATCAAAGCTCCACCTCCAAAAGGTTCTAAAGCAGTCGTTCTCAACCTTCATAACGCTCTGCTCTGACTCTTTAATACACCACCTCATGTTATGGTGATTCCCCAACCATAAAATAATTTTTGTTGCTACTCTGTAACTGTAATTTTACTTCTGCTATGAATTGTAATGTAAATATCTGATCTGCAGGATATCGGCTATGTAAGCCCTGAGAAAAGGCAGGTCTCCCACCACAGGGCCACGACACACAGGTTGAGAACCACTGTTACACAGCCTTTCTAAACAGAGGGTTTTCTAAACTTAGGGCTTAGTGTTCAAATACAGAAAGGAGCCTATGAGGAACACTTCTCATTCAAACTATCATGTGTACACAATGTTTAGTCTTACCTTTTAGAAAATTTTCATAATGCCCTCAATTATTCTCACCATGCTTATACTTGTAATGCGAACAGTCAGGGTTATATTAGTCACCATCTACACAGTTAGACGTTATAATGCACCTATATTTAGCCATAAATTAACTTTGCCACACAATTCAATGAATGAAAGAAAGGTAGTGGAATCCTTTCTAGCGAAAAACCCAAATAGGGAAACTCAAATGATTTCAGAGTGGCAGCCTCAACACTTAATTGTTGCTCCCATCTTAAATTTTATGAAATCTACTGCACAGGAAAAGGAAAAACAAAAGAAAAGCACCAAGATTAGCTCTGGTAGAAAATTCAGATATGTGTTATCAGTAAATGGAAAAACATTTTGAGTTAAATTCAACTTTTTTGATAATTCTGACTTGACATAAATGAATATTCACATGATGATATTAATAATGTTTTCATCAGACCACAACAGGGTTTTATCTGTAATTAGGAAGCACTTACAGCATATAAGCAGAGTTCTAAAGAAAAACCAAGATTATATGGAGTCTGTAAGCCATATGGACCACACAACCATAAAGCTCATAGGAAAGGCTGTTACCACGTGTATCCAATTCTCAGTCTGCCTATGCATAGATTCATGAAAGTAATCCTGGCCTCCAAAGAGTTACGATGACTCACCACTGCTACCACTTAAAAATTACAGAATAGGGATAAAGTAACTTGATAAGAGGAACAGATTATATATAACATATGCCATTATTAAAACATAGCCATAAATTTCTTCCTGCCCAGTTTACTCCCAAGCTAAATACATCAGTTAAAAAACAAACATTGGAAAATATCAATAGCAAATGGCAATTTATCTGAAAATGGCTTGATCATAACATAAATAGGAACTTAATAATATTAGTGGTAAAAGAAATTTAAAGAAAGTAATGTAATTATCAGGGTCAACTTCATTTCCCTCAGTGTTTCTTGAAGATAAATAAAGAAATAAAAGAAGCTCTGAAATCTTCTTCCAGTTCTGTAACTGGTTTTCAAATGAGGCAAGAGGAACAAATACTCATTTTCACATTAGGAAAGGATCACACAAGCCAACAGAAGGTTTAAGCTTCTCTTCTTTCCCAGTAAATGAGCTTTCTACCTGGTATGCTTTATGACTGATGCCATAAGCTAATGGATTTGCTCTCATCCGCACATAGAGGTAAGTGTAACTTATCCACTTCACTGCTTCTTCCACATTGGTAACTGTTCCCAGAGCAATCTGCAAACAAAAAAAAAAAAAAAATTAAGCAGAAATTGAAGTAACACATTAAAGACAACCATAAATATTATAGCAAAGACTACTTTGCCAGAAATCAAGTTTTGAAAACAGATAATTGTACTGTGTTTTTTTTTAAAAAGGCAAACACAATTGGTAGGCATGATATTTCCAATTAAACATCACTGCTGCTTCATTTAATTGAGAACAAACAGTACATTAAAAATGAGGTCTAAAAGCTGAATTTCCTCCATTTTACGGCTTTTAATTATTTTTCCAAGTGTGGACTTTAAATTATACACTATTAAGGACTTTTCTGTAATTTGTAATTTTTCTCTTTATTCAGTTCACTACTCAAGTTGTTTCAGTTTCACTTATTTTTGTCTGAAAAGTTTAAAGCAAGAAAACTAGAGTAATGAAAACAAAATACTCTGTTTGCATGTACTTTCCTGATTTTGTGCAGTTATCAAAAACAAAGAAGGGAAGTTAGCTTTTTCTCTAAATATGTCCTCAGCACTGGCATAGACACACTAATGAACAAAATAGAAACCTGTAACCACGTCTACAAAAAGAAAAAAAATACATACTAATACTTAAGAAAACGTACACAGAACTGCAACTACACCTGCCTTGCTTGCTTGAGTGAAAGCATGACAAGTCCTGTGCTGGCAGACCAGTGACACCACCACCATGAGAGACCATCAACAGAGTAGGGAATGCTTGCATTATGAGAGAGGAATTTATGTGTGTGAAGTACAATAAAAAAGAAAGTCATGTGCAATGGGCATTTTAAAGTATTTTAGCCATCCATTGTTTTAAGGAAACCTGTAGTATGCTTTCCTGAACCACTGGCTCCTAAATCATGACACAGAGACTTATTAATTATGAAGGTTTAGCCTTAGTTTAGATTTGTTTTTAGCTAGCTTTTTCCCCCCTTAACTTAAATTCCAACCCATTTTATTTATTTATTTATTTATTTATTTATTTATTTATTTATTCTGAGTATCACAAAGGTTTATTTAGCAAAAAGTGTTATTTTTTTTTAAAAAAATGAAAATGTACATGACCCAGTTCTAGTCAAACAGTCCTTGGGGGAAGGATGTGAACTCCTGCTGAACAGCCATTGTTTAGACTCTTTCCAAGGCTTCTAACATGAGGATGCTGTTTCCTCATATGACCACCATGCCAATGCCATTCTGCTGCCCACTACTTGTCATCTCCACACACTCATCAATGCCAAGATTCATAAAGGGATCAAAGTCCTGAACTATTCTTTGTCCTGTCACTATTTAATTTCAATGATAAACTTCTTGTCCATAAATTTCTTCAGTTCAGGAGGGTGGGCCTTGTTCATGGTGACTCTTCAGCGGGCTCTGCAGGGAAGGAGCGGGTGGCCTTACAAACACATGTGCCGGTCGCTGAACTTAACCCATTTTTATTATATTAATCTATGTGCTGTCCCGAGTCTCGTCTACTCCTTCTATGTCTCATCCACCCTGCTTTCCTGCTTCTTCTGTACCTGGCTGGCTGGCTCACCATTTTCTCTGCCCACCAGCCCCATCTATCCCTCCTATGCCTGCTTATTGGCCATTCAGCTTTTTATTATTATCAGGTTAAACAGTAACACACACTTACATATTTAAACAAACGCAGAGTAAACAAATGCAACACATCGTTACACAGTTAAACAATCATTCTATTCTACAACAGAAAGAATCGAAGACTTAAAAATACAACTGACATGAAATCTGTATAAAGGAAATAATTATTAGACAATGATGTTAACCTTTTTAATAAGATATTTTTGTGAAGAAGTATTTGATTTTTCAACAGACCAACAGAAAGCAATAGTGCTTTCTGGGAGAGTGTTCCAAGTGTGAAACTTGCCCCCTGTAGTTTTTCTACAAATCCTTAGCTAAATTAAAAGAGATGTGTTCTTTATAAATTATTACATTTGAGGAGGAAGAAAAACAAGGGAAAGTGGCTATGGTTAGTATTAAAGAAACTAAAACTCCAATTTGCTTTATTTTTATATAATTTAAGGAGACAAAATATGGAAAGTTATTTTAGCATTTATATTTAAAGAACCCTCAAAACTGCTTTATTCTTGCAGTTTTAATTTTATATAACTAATTCTATTAGATATATTATGTGAATGAACTGATAATATAGCCCAGTGGTAGAAAGTATGCTCAGCACACACAAGGCCATGGACTGAATATGTAATACTGTCCCACCCATGCCATGAAAAAGAACTAAATTTGAGCCAGTAAGAAGCTGCATAGTAATTATTGAAGAATTACAGGCAGGACAATTAAATGCTTCCATTCTGGATAGATAAACAAAACATGTTTAAATTAAATCTATTTGCATATCCAATTTTCTACCACTGTTATTTATATTCTTATATGTTTCTATATAATCTATGATATCTAATTCATAATTATTTTAATCATTAAATATCATAAAGCCTACATTAAATGGTGTTCACAAAAGTAAAGAATTAAGCACACTCATTGGGAATAGTTGTACATGCCTATAATCACAGGTGTCAGAATGTTAAGTTAGGAGGATGACTGTAAGTTAGGCCAACCTGGGCTAAAAAGCTACTATATAACAAGATGTTCCTCAAAAGACAAATAAATGAAAAAGCCCATGCACAGTTTATTACATGTCCTATGCATATTGTGCACATGTAGGCATAAGAACAAATCGGTTAAGGCAAGATATGCTAAGACTAACTTCTCTCCCTCGACAGTTCTATCATACACAGGGTGAGAGCAAATGATTACTTTATTATAGTGCCAGAAACTCGCCATTACTATTATTCTCCGAGTATTACCAACCAGCTGCAGTGCTGACTTAAACTTAGGTTTACAACTCCTATAGACACACTTTCTTTTTCCTTTACTAACCTGCATTGTCTTCAAAATTGCTTTTAAAACTTCAGTTGTTTGCACTGTACGTTACACATTTTGTCTTGAAATATTCCTTTGAAAAGTTAGTAAAATTACTAAAAAGTATATAAATGATATGACTAAAAATTAGAACCAGACACCCTCCCTCCTATTTAAAACTACATAGTGCCAGACGTTTTGGTATATGCAGTATTCTAGGTATTGTCCAGCCTGCTCCCTTCCTATATACAATGCCCAATAAAGTACTCTTTATATTCTAGTTTAAGATTTGTGGGGTGTGCGTGTGTGTGTGTATGTGTATGTGTGTGTGTGTAATGTCATATGAAGTATGACCTATTTTTCTTATAATCATATACTACTATTTTTAATAAAAGAAATGAAGATTTTGCAAAATACGAAATAAGCTTCATCAGTAGATTAATGTGAGTAGCCTGCCATGGCTGCCTCTGATATGATGAAAAGATAGGAGGGACCAGGCATCACTCATCTGCTTAAGGAAAGCAAATCTAATCATTCACATAAAGGAAAGACATTAAACAGAAAAAAAAACATGTTTATTTCATGATACACTGTATTTTGAAGCTAGTCTTTTATCGCCACCTCATGACAGAAAAGAAAATTTTCTTGTGACTATAAGCTGCCACCTGGTGACAGCTTTTTCACAGTGTATCTTTGGAATTTTTCATTCATCTTAGAAGTTAGAAGTAAACCTGTGCACTCTGTACGAGTATATGTGCACACAAACATGGTCCTTGGCCATCTGAAGATCCATCTTCATGAAGCTGGAACATATAACCACTGGGATGAATACCATAAACCCAACACCCATTCCTTAGAATTGACTTAACATCCACCAATGGTTTTCAAATACTGGATATATGAATGACGAAAATGTTACTAGTGTATAATGCAATGATATTATAAAGTTCACTAAATAAAATGTAATTTAGACATAAGACTTAAATAACACTTCATACTTAATCTATTTATTAAAGTTTAATATATAAGAATATTTTGATTATTTGCAAAATATGCATGTTTTTAAAATTGGTCAAAATTATATTAAATCTAAATAAACAAATTTATCCTATCATTCACTTCTCTTAAGACTAGAAGATTTTAAGGTTGAGTATCAAAGAACTATCAAAAAACTCAGTAAATCTGCGGGGGGCCATCCTGTCCCGCAGGAATGAACCCCACCAAAAACGAGAATTCCTTCTCTGGTCACATCTTTATTTGGAGCATTCCCTTGAGGAAAATTGGGGGAAGGGAAGATAGAGCAGGGACGAGAGAAAGCTTAGAGAGAGAGCGTTGGGCCCCGAGGCAGCTGCTTTTAAACGGTGGAGCAGCTTGAACGCTGTCCTGATTGGTTAATGCCATTCTGCTGGTCTGAGCATGTGCAGGCAAGGGTGCAGGCAGGGTTGCTCAGCCCCACGTGGCTACCTCCAAACTGCAGGACCACCTGTGCCTCCAGGTGGCTCCCAACATAAATCAATTGTGCTGTGAGCTATAGCAAAGTAGAAAAGGCATTTAATAGATTTTTCACAAATCAATAAGAGTACTATTTTATAAATAAAAAGTGAAAACAAAAAACTGGGAAAAAAAGGACATTGAAGGCAATGAGGGCAGAAGAATACCTTTTTAGGGCAAAGAATTTGTGCTAAAAGCAGACTGGGGAAGCATAGTTATACCGGGAGGCCTTTATGCAAGGTCTCTGCGCAATATTCTGCATGGATGGAATTCTTCTGAAGAGCAAGTGCTAGAATACAGAGAAATTACCCTAGCTTTAAAGACTGGCTTGCTAGAACAGAGTAGACGCATAGTGATGTCTTCTGAAAACATATTAATAAACTTCAAACACTTGTTTTTCTCTCATTGCCAACTCAAGTGGCTTGATACAGAGAATGCACTTGTGACCTTTCAGCTTTAGGATTATGGAGTCACCTTATTAGATGTCAATGAGCAAATATGTGCAGAAAACATTTGCTTTAAATTATAGTTAATGTATTTGTTTAAATAGTTAAAAATTATATTTATAAAGTCAAAGTCATGGGTAGAAACAATATTATTTCTCTCATTTAACTTAATTTTTTTTTGCATTAACAATTGCCAATTCTGAATCTTAACAAAGATGTGAACACAAATCCAAGACCTTAATAATACAGCACAGGTTCATGCTATAGGTTGATTCGTATTTGATTTCCAATTTTACCAAATTTAATTTTACATTCAAGTTGTATTATTATCAAAATATTTGAAAAGAATCTCTTTCAGTAGACCAAGAATTATCAGTGACTATACCTCATTACAAAAGTTAAAAACTTCAAAGTATGAATGCCCTTTATATAAATAAATGAAATTATGTTCATGGTTATGTGACATTTCTGAAAATAGCATATCTATTAAGTAGTTAATGATGACCATATGGAGCCTTGTTTACTTTGATTCTCAGGGTACAGCTAGTTTCACTGATATTATTCTATTGTTCTAAATGGTAAGAACAGTGTTTGACTCAGTTTGTATCCTCTGTATACTTGCAACAGCATGTGGGTATTTTACTTAAATAGTGGCCAAAGACTAGGTGACTAAATGTAGCCTCCATGAACTTTAAGATTAAAGTAATATATCTGTGTTCATCAGGGTTGATACGGTTGTGATAGAATATCACCAGCTAATATCAATGAAGGGAGGAAAGAGTTTATTTTATACCAAGCTTGTAGTCTATCATCCAGAGATTAGGGCAGATCTCAGGGCAGGAACTGATGGAGAGGCCAAGGAGAAGTGCTATTTACTGCCTTGTTCCATGGTTCTGTATAGGATATTCAATCTGCTTTCTTACAGAACTCAAGACCATCAACCCATGTGTGGCACCACCCGCAGTGAGCTGGGCCTCCATAACAGTCATTACTCAAGAACACATAGCACAGCTTACCCACAAGCAAATTTGGTGGGGTCACTTTCTCATTTTAGGTTCCCTCTTCCTAACTGGATCGCTAGCCTGTGCCAAGCTGACATAAATGCCAGCCGTGTTTGTACTGTAAGAGTCAGAGAAACTATTGCTGATATTTTCACAATATTTAGTCTAGGCCATGAAAGAAAGTAGAGTATGAAAACAAGGAAGTATATTCATTTTGACTTACTACATTTTATCTATTATACCTAAAATCTAAGCTCTACCAAATAGACTAGATTTAGAGTTTAATGGACCTGTGTTTGATACTATTTTTAAAAATCAACCTTGTGATCTTGAGGTGTTAGAGTTATCTGAGGATATCCGTGAGCATGATGACTAAGAAAATAAGAGAATGTTCAAAAGGCATTCAAGTTATTTATACCTAGTTATTTGAACTATTCAATCATAGTCAACAACAAGGACAGAAATTAAATTTTTATAAGTTGTTTGTGGAGTTAAAATTTATCATCTAGTGTTTTTTAGCATCCTGTAATTTTGTTATGAGAAACTAGTTCCTTTCACTACCCACCCCATTTCACTTAAAAATACTTAGTAGTGTGTATCTGCATGCAAACTTTGTGTCACGGCACACATACGGAGGTCAAGAAGATATCCAGTGGTTGGTTACTTCCTTCTACCATGTGGGTTCTGAGGAACAAACTCAGGTCCTAGGCTTTGAGGCAAGTGCCTTAACTCATGGGCAATCTCCCTGCCCCCTATGGAGATTTTTCTAATCTCCAATCACACCTCTCCAAACTTAACTATCTTTCTGACCTCCGATAGAACTTTCACAGACAAAAATCATTTTTGTGGCAGCCTGGCACCTAATGTATTGTCTCCTTCTGTAAGTACCCTTCTGCAACACTTGCCCCTCTTTGGATGTCATTGCACTGTGGAGTTTTGACCCATCTTTGGTCGTTATTCTTAACAGAGAGAACGGAGTGAGTTTGCTTTTTCTTCTTTAGAGAGGAAACATAAAGAACAGGAGCAGGATGTAACAGACTTCTAAGTATGTGGTATAAGACTAGCATACATTTTGACTATGAGTATTTCCTTCATTTAGTTCATGCTTACATATCAGCTACCGAAATCATTAGGACAACTTCAGGCTAAGAAAGGAAACTGGCATAGGAAAGTGCTGGATATCGCAACAAAAATAGTTAAAAATGCCAGGAAATAGTGAAAACACAGTTAACATTTGACATATATATTCTAAATTGTTAAAAATGGTTATATTCTTTGCCATCTAAGATGTTGGATATCCAGGATGCTGAGATCAAATAGGTTTGAGCACAGAGTTGCACAAACACAAATGCAAAGCTACCCAAGCTAAAATTACAGTTTTATGTATTTCATATAAAATGTTAATAACAAAGCTTTCAAATGATTTAACAACATAAGGTAACTTTACAAATCTTCTAAATTTTATTAGAAAAGCAAAATACAATATACATTTTTAATTACTGTTTGTTTCCCTGATCTATACAGATTAGTTTGGAAATTCTGACCTAGAGAAAATCTCATATTAGCAACAAGTACTTGTCAGTCATGTCTATATTTTATCCTTCTATGAATTAATCAACATTCTGCATTTAGCCTATTATTTTCTTTTTATATAGATGCAATTTTTATGTGTTTGTGTGCATAAATGTGTATGTGCACTGTGTGTAGCATGTACAAACAGATGCTATTAAAGGCCAGAAAATTGTATCAGATTCCTTAAGGCTGGCCTTTCAAGGTAAGTAGTTGGGAGTTGCCTGATATGGGTTCTGGGTACCAAACACAGGTCTTCTGTAAGACCAGTAAACACCCTTAACAACAAAGCCATCTCTCCACCCCTATTTTGTCTCTTGACACACACTATATTCCTGACATTACAAATAAACAACCAATTCAATTTTCCCCAACCTTCTAAGCTCTTACTTACCTCAGCATTTAGGTTATCTGCAAGGCTTTCCAGAAACTGACTCTCAATTGGGTTTTGTTGAGTGAGTAAACTGAGGTAATGGCTGAGTTTATCATGTGTCGTTATAATGATTCCTTCCCCAAATTTGTCAAATTGTGGTCGTCCAGCTCGGCCAAATATCTGCATGACATCTAAAATTCCAAGGTCAACAAAGGAGCCTCTTTTGGCAGCATATATTTGTGTTCCCTAGATGAGGAAAAGTTAATAAAATTTACATAAGCACACACATATAATCCTGAAGTGCTGGAACCTGAAATTGGGCAAATACGGAAAGATCTCAAAAGTGTACTTTAAATAATCCCTTCATCAGCTGGGATAGAGTTAAATTCTGTAATTGAAGCTAGTCTTCTACTGGAGCAAATAATTCTGGCTAAAATGCTATTCACAGTCAATGAACCAGACAAATCACAACATTTTTTCTAAATAAATCAATTCAAAGGCTTGTTTTAACGGGCACACAAATCCATGTGCAAAGGGAGGTAAGCTCTTACCTTAATAATAACAGCATGCGCAGGAAGATTGACACCCCAGGCTAATGTGGCTGTACAGATTAGGACTTTGATATGCCCATTTGAAAACAAGTTTTCAACCAAATTCCTGTCTTGCCGAAGCATTCCTGCATGATGAATGCTAAAGCCATCCAAGAATAATTCTCTCACTTGTTTATTTCTTGACTTTTGCACCTAGACATTAAAAAACACAAAAGGATAATTATTTAGCATTTAATGGCAATTGCTATTTCTTGGGCATGTTGAATGAGTTTATCAAAGAAAGCAAACATTGTTTGGAAGTTTCTTAACTTGGTAATGGTGCCTTACATAAAAATCATTTTGTTATATGTCTTACAAGTTTACAAAACATGACACATTATCTTAAAAGGATGGCACAAACATCCAGCCTGGCTGTACTTTCTTGTAATAAATTAATGTCTTATACAGTTTTTTTGTACACTTCCAAAATACTTGACTAAAATTAAACACATCTGGTGTGGAAATTCCTTCTGTACATGTGTTGCTTTTATTGGTTAATGAATAAAGACACTGTATTGGCCCGTGACAGGGCAGAGAAGAGCTAGGTGGGGGAACCTAAACTGAATGCTGGGAGAAAGAAGTTAGAGTCAAAAGATGCCATGTAGCTGCCAGCTGAAACCTTGCTGGTAGGCCACGAGCCTTGTGGCAAAATATAAAATAATGGAAATGGGTTAATTCTAGATGCAACAGCTAGCTAGTAATATGATTAAGCTATTGGTCAAACAGTAATTTAAATAATATAGCTTCTGAGTGATTATATCATGGTCTGGACAGGCAGGAACAAACAAGCAGCCTTCTACTACACACATCTGTTCCTCACTTCTTTAAGAGTAAATCTGGAGTGGTCAAAATCCAAAGCTCTGCAACATTTCATCTTAAGTACTACCTTCACTTGCTAACACAAGCCACACAAGTCAGAATTTTCTGAGTCTCTTCTGTAGGATGTATCCTACATTTATATTTTCCATTCTAGATGCACAATCTAGAAGACTTTACTGAGATGCCTACTGATTCCCCTAGTCTTCTACAAGAATTGAGTGCAGAAACCCAACAGTGGTCACCTACAGCTATGTTCAGGCTGAGCTTTGGTGGGAGGTTTTGATCACATCTCTCCACAACCTTACAACTACATTGAACAGACTAAATTCCCTGATGGTATCTGTTCTTTGGCCTGGTTTGAACTTCTGGGATCATAAGTTCTACAACAAAAAACTTTATATCTCACTGAAGAGACTCACTAAAGAAATATTTCTACATAATCAAAGATGTTGGTGTAATACTTTTAAAAGTCGTTCAATAATAAAGGCTTCTTTAGGGGTATTATATCATGTATTTATTTATCAGTGTTATGGAAAAAAATCTCGTTATTAAAAATAGCATCTTTTTGACTATTTGTTCCCTACATATAGATATGGCAGGGAATGGGAGCTCAGGGGTTGGGGTTCTGGTCCAGAAATAGTCAAACTATCTGCATCTTGGGTCACCTAATTTTATTAATTTCTAAGCAATCAACTAAAGATAATAACATTTTATAAATTCAACTTCAAGTAGGTTGAGTATAATAAATTAGTAAACTCCACCATCTAGTGGCCAACAAAATAAATGACAACCTGTACATTGTTTAGGAGTCCCAATCAAAACCAGGCTATAATCCACAGTCCTAAAAGGAGGACCCTAAGAAGGAAAAGCATGGATTGCCCTAGGAAGGGGAAGTAGATAAGATCTCATAGGTAAACTGGTGGCTGCAGGGTTTGAGTGGGAGAGAGAGGAAGAGCAATAAAATAGACATCCTGATAGAGGGCATCATTATGGACTTAGGTAGAAACCTGATTCTAGGAAAATTCCCGGAGTCCACAAGAATTACCCCATCTAAGACTCCTAGCAATAGTGAAGAGGGTGCCTGAACTGGTGTTCCCCTATAATCAGATTAGTGACGACCCTAATTGTCTTCATGAAACCTACATCTAGTAACTGATGGAAGGAGATGCAGAACTCCACAGCCAAGCACTGTGCTGAGCTCCTAAATTCCAGTCAAAGAGAGGGAGGAAGGATTATATGAGCAAGGGGTGGGGAGAATATCATGATAGGGAAAGCCGATGAGACAGCTGACCTGACCTAGTGGGAGCTCATGGCCTCTGGTCTGACAACTGGGGAGCATGCATAGGACCAAACCAGGTCTGCTGAATGTGGGTGACAGTTCTGTGGCTTGGTCTCTTGGTGGGACCCTTGGCAGCAGGACCAGGATTTATCCCTGGTGAATGAACTGGCTTTTTGGAGTCCATTCTCTGGTGGGATACCTTGCTTGGCCTTTATGCAGTGAGGAGGGGTTGATACTGCCTCAACTTTATATGCCATACTTAGCAAACTCCCATGGGAGGCCTTACACTCTCTGAGGAGTGGAAAAGGTAGGTGGAAAGGTGGTGGGAGGAGAAAGAGAGGGAAGGGGAACTGTGTTGGTATGCAAAATGAATAAAAGGGAGAGAGAAAAGGGTCCGAATTAAAATAAACAGACATCTAACAACAGATGTTTTCATGTTTCAATGAGGATGCACTCTTATTTATCTTTGTGAAGTACAGTTAGCCTGTAAAAAACATAGCATACTTTATGATTAACTACATATTTATGTTTTGAATTTGCAATGTCTGCCAAAGACCATGTTCAAAGTGCTTGGACAACATCTGTTAATACTACTGAAGGGTATACAGACTTTAGGAGGTGGTTCAGCCTTTTTGGTGCCAGTCATTGGACTGTTTAAGATCAATGACTTGACCCCCTGGTTCAGGCCACTGCCATGTGAAGAATTTAAACTATAGATTCTTGTTGCTTTGAACTGTCTTGATGTCTTCTTCATTATGATGCACTGCAACTCCTTGAAACTGAGCTGAAATATATCTTTCCTCCTACAAGTTATTTCTGCCAGGTATCTGGTCACACAGATGCCAAGTAATAAATGTGTTATACTTCAATCACATTGCCTTCTTTTTCGAGCTGAGATACTATTGTTAAATTTCTCGAAGCAACTCTCATGAATAACAGACTAGAGTATTTGCTAAGAGATAACAGAGTACTTTCAGCAACCAAAATAAGAGAAAGGGCACTTGACCTGCTCCACTTCTCTAACATTCAAAAGTAGGCACTCAGAGCTGCACAACTGTGGTGCAGGATAGTTGCCTGCTTCAGCTGAGGCCTGCATCTGGACTGCCTGCACTGAAATAACCAGACGTGCTTCTCTCAATATAGAATCCTGTGATGACCCACAGTTTACTTAGGACACTG
This sequence comes from Myodes glareolus, assembly GCF_982192425.1. Lineage (NCBI taxonomy): Eukaryota > Metazoa > Chordata > Mammalia > Rodentia > Cricetidae > Myodes > Myodes glareolus. The sequence continues at coordinate 80,116,179 of NC_142026.1, forward strand.
ATGACACAGGATGTAACTTAACACAGGAAGCATGTAACTGTGATAAGAATTCTCTCCAGGTAGCAAGCACATCGGAGTTGACTCAGCATGTCCTTACTATTTAGATGGCATTTCATGACATACCGGGAAAAATACACTCAAACATTCCATTTTTGTAGACATCTGTTTTGTACCCAATACTAAGGAGGTAACATACATTATACACTTTGCTTTTTTTATTCTGGAACAGATTTCCAAGAATTAAAAAAAGAAACTGGATTGAAAAGTATTGTTTTTAATTTCATTAAATTTATCAATTTTCCTTCTAAAATTATGTAATGAATTCATAGCTCTAACATATATAGGAAAGTGCACTCCACCCTGTCATTCACAATGCTGAACTCACAGTTCTTGTTAAATTTTGTCAATTGTGTGAGTAAAGTGGATCGCTCATGGTCACTTTTAAGTTTTTCTGGCTTCCTTTTTAAAAGCGATAGGTTAACTGTCATAAATTCCCAGTATATAGTATTGAGTTTCATAAGACCTTTTTTGCAAATACATTTTGAGCAGAGGTACACAGGACAATGTTCCTTGCAAAGAAATAATGAATAAAAGCAGTCATTTTTGCAAAAAAATCCAATAACAGTTGGGTTAGGGCAAAAATATTAAGCATCACAAAAATACTTAAAAGTATAATAAAAATGATTAGGGATTTGCACATCTACTCACCTGTATCTATTTACCTGCATTAAAGTTTCAATATCTCAGTGTTAACTGTTTTTTTTTACAAAATAGGCATCTGTGAATAACTATGTGCTATAAAAGTATTTAACAGTGTATCAGAATTTCTTACAGACATGTCATTTCAATACAAACAATACAAACCTCCATCACTATGAAATGAGGACTGGATAAATTAAAAGGCAATAAAAGTATGCCTGGCACTAGGAAGCACTTCAAAATTGGTGCACAATATTATAACTATTAAATAGTAAGTGTGAATTATCTACAAGAAAAAACAGTTGTGAGGACTGAGAGACAGGAAGGAACCACAGGGTAGCTCAATGTTTGGCCTTTAAACACCATAGAGCTGATTTTTATTTCCATAGAAATAAAACAAGTCTTAAGAATATCAATTTGACTTGTCAAGGATTCTCACAAATTAATGGTTAATAAATAACTCAAAAACACAAACTACAAAATAAATGCTAAATAATAGGGAATTTTATAAAGAGATAAAAGTAAGTACCTTGTGTGGTTCAAAGCTAAAAAGAAAATTGATCTGATGTTCAAGACAAACGGCATTAGGTGATTGGAGTTAGACTTAAAAACTTTATAGGGCCACAGCAAAACCCACAGTGTGGCTAGAATGACAAAATATCCTTGACTAAGGCAGTATTTGTGAAATAATATGGTCACCAAGACAGGACATGTAAAGCATGCTCACTAAAAGCAACGGCTTGGTTGTCAACATGACTACATCTGGAATTAATTAAAACCTAAGATGCTGGGTACACCATGAGGGATTTTTTTTTTTTTGTTTTTCCTGAAATAAATCATTTGAAGTAGGAAGATCCATATCTTTGAGACAGGAAGATATACCTTTAATCTGGCTCACAGCTCCAGCTGACAGTCTAAAGAAAGAACATGGAAGAAGGAAGCTGGCTCTCTTTTTGTTGCTTGCTCTCACTAGAAAGTCCATTACTTCAGTGGTATTAAAGTCTACTCCTTTGGGATTCCAGTGTATACTGAAGACTATCTGAGACATCCATGAATCACGATTAAAAAAAACTAAGAGAGAGAAATAGGGGTTCAACCTGAAGATCCAAAAAACCAAGCAGCCAGCCACTGGGTCTCACCTTGACTTCAGTCCAAAATGGCAATCCTGCCTCCAGGAATTTTAGAATGAAACTGTGTCTGAGAACTGTCTCCCATTTTATAATCCTCTCTAGGGCTGAAATTAAAGGCGTGCACCACTGGTGTCAAAGTCATGTACCACCCGGTTTTTATGGCAACTAGTGTGGATTAAAGGTGTGTGTCATTGTAGCTACTGGATTAAAGGTGTATGACATTGCTGGCTGCTCTGTAAGGCTGGCCAGTATGGCTGTTTTATTTTCCCGATCCCCAGGCAAGCTTTATTTATTAAAATATACGTGAAATGCCACTACACATTCAGCCTTGTGGACTGAACGACTACTGCATTCTTGGGCTTTTCATTAGTAGACAGCCATTGTTAGATAAGCCAGACCATAGCCTGTGAGCCAGTCTAATAAACACCCTTCCTACAGAAATTCATTCTGTTAGTTCTACAAGCCATTTTAATAAATCCCATCTCCATATATATACAGATATATATGTATATATGTATACATATATATCTGTGTATATACATAATTTTTCAATCTATCAGTTCTATTCCTCTAGATAAGCATAACTAGGGCATGTAAAATTGCATAGCATCAGGTTTGTGAGCTTATAGCCATTAAGCAAACAGTCTGTTAAATCTTATCACAAATACATTTGGAAGTAATCACTTTATGCAAATAGAAAACTTATTTTTATAGGTTTAAGTTCAGATCAGGACACAGTTCCAGCTAAGAAACAAAAGTATTTTGCCATCTCTATGACTGATTATCCAGTCCCCTGTGGCACAAGTGAATAGCTGTAAGTAATAAAGTATTAAGACTGGTTGTGCTTTCAAGTCTTTAAAAACCAGGGATATGTTAGACCATGAAGCCAGAGTTTGCCTAATTTTGATTAAAATTTTTAATAAGTTGATATAAATATATATATACGTAAAATATGCTAAAAATCATAAGATACTATTGCTATTCAGATTACCCAGATCAGTGATTTTTAAATTGTAACGAGCACAAAATCTACCCAGGAATCGGGTGATGTGCAGATTCTGGTCTGGAAGTTCAAGGCTTTGTTTTCCTAACAAGGACGCAAGTAACGCCATGATTTGAAAACTCTTTGCACATACAAGCAGTAGTAAGACATTGTTTTCAGGATCCCTTTATATTCTTAAAGATCTTTTGGTTAGTTAGGTTATATTTTTCAAATTAATTTTAGAAGCTAAATTGACTAAATTAAAAAATTCTAATTTACCAATTTAAACAACAATAATAAACCTTTTAGATGTTAACTTATTTTATGAATGCAAATGTGATTTATATCTTAGCTGTATTTGAAAAGGTAGAAATAAACACTTCAGTTATATCCATGCATGGAAATAAGTGAGACCCTGCTTTAAAAAAAATCTTTAGTTGAAGGGGATGAATAAGAACAAAGATCGTTTATAAAAACATCCCAATAAAACCCTTTACTTAAAAATGTTCAAAAAGATCAAGTCACAAAAGTTTATAAATATTCACAATTAAATTCTTAGAATCTACTACTATAGATCTTCCATTGAGACCTGTGTAGCAGGCACATTATGTTCCTGTGTTCTTCAGGTCATTGGTACTTACCTGTTTTAATGCATGTCCATACTCTGGTCCTTGGGTAGGCAGAAAGTAGGAAATCTGGCCACTGTTTTTTGCTCTCTCTATTAGAGACATAGCTGTCCGAACAGTGGCATTGCGAGCATGTACAAATACCATAACCTAAAATGATAGAAAACAGGTTATTTAACATTTCAATTCTTTACATTAAATTTAATTCTGGCATAGAAATCATCACATAAAAATGATCATTAAAGTTTCAAAAGAAAATCTACAATTTCTTGGTGTAGGAAGTCCTTCTGTATGTGAGTTGTTTTTATTGGTTAATGAATAAAAAAGCTGCTTTTGGCCAATGGCTTGGCAGAGTGGAGCTAGGTGGGGAAAGCTAAACTGAATGCTGGGTGAAAGAAGGCGCAGTAAGGAGAAACCATGTAGCCTCTGCCAGGGACAGACGTGCTGGTACCTTGCTGGTAAGCTACAGCCATACACAGAATAACAGAAATGGGTTAACCAAAGATTTAAGAGCTAGCTAAAAATATGCTTAAGCTATTGGCCAAGCAGTGATTCAAATGGCATAGTTTCTGAGCTATTATTTCAGGAGTCTGGGCGACCGGGAATGAACAAACTGCCTCCCACTACAATTTCTAAATTAGCCAACATTTAAACAAAATGCAAGATAAAGGCAAGGTAAATTAGCAACATGACTAATTCATTATAGATCCATGAACTTGGAGCAGTTTGTACATTTTGCTCTTGAAAATATGAGTCATTGTTTTTATTCACAGCATATAAATTTGAGAAAAAACATCTATCTATATAAAAATTGATATGATTTGTATCGTAGTCTCATCCCTCCTTATGTTTCCATTCTTTGCTTTTCATATGAAAAAATTATCATTATATTTCGAGTTATAGCATTTTTAAATGTTACAAGTATTCATGACTGAGTTTTGCTCGGACGTAGGAGAATTTGGACATAGACTTTTGAGCAATGCATGAATGGTTAAACATTTTTGTTTATTACAGACAGAACACATTTTGCATAAGGATATGGGTAAGAGCCATAGGGGCCTGGAGGAAGAATGCTATAGTTTTGACCTTAAACATCCCCAAAGGCCTCTAAGATAAGGGTTCAGTCTGCAGTTTGGTAATACTGCCTGGTGACCAACACTGTGAAAGGTGGGGCCAATGGAGGGAGCTGTTAGGTCACAGAGCACACCCTCACTGGGGAAAGTCTGACTCTGGTCCTCTCTCTTTTCTTTTTGTTTCCCAGCCAACATGAAGTCGACACTTTTGATTTACCATCCACTCACTACCGAGATGTTCTGTGTTGCCATGGCATCAGAAATAACTATTCCTACCAAACACAGACCAAAGACACAGAAGTAACCATACCTACTTAATATATGTTAAAATCACAAGGCAAAAATAAAAACTTCCTCTTTTAAATTTGATTATCTTGAATGCTTTGGTAATGGAAATGGAACAGTAGCAGAAAACAGATATTTGTGGTGGTGATTTATATGTACACTGGAGAAAAATCTATCAATCATTCACAAAATTGAAAAGATACAAATAATAAACTAGTAGTCTTTCAGCATACATACAAAGAAAAGATGAACACACAATCTAGAGAAATTCAGAATTTCCTCAGAGGGCAAAGAAAAAAATCTCTCTCAATGAGTTCACAGAAAAGAAAAATCAACATTGTTAGTTAATAGGAAAATGTTAACACAAATCCATCGTGGTTGAAAATAAAAGTCCATCTTCACACTAAGATCAGTATTTTATTTAACTAGTATAGCCTCAAGATGAATTTCGTTATGAGTCAGCATTATACAAAATGACATTTTCATTCTGCATGATTCAAAGCTTTATTTTGAAAAAGCAACAGAGGGCAGAACATAATGAAATACAAAATATGACTCAAATAATAACATAATTTTGGTATGACTTATCATTTTAAAACTTTTCAGTGAAGCCAAGAGACGTACTAGTTACAATTTAAAGTAACAATTTCTTTTTACTATGAACCTATCATGTCTTATTTAATAAAACATATTCCTTTTTCTTATAAGCATTTTCTGTTTAGAGGCTTCAACAGAAGTTAATACAAGGTTTTCGGTCTCTATAAACATACTTTATTTTATGGCTTGCTAATTCTGTTAATTTATTACTATCATTATGATTTTATCTAGTGACCTCTCAACTTTTATTGGTCCCTTAGTCCCAGGGGTACCTTCCTTTTTAGCCTCAGTACCTCAAAACTCTAGTGTCAGTGGTATGGTACACCATTTTGTCATCCATAACCTTGCAGGTGTTTGTCCTCTGGATAGTTTGCATGGAAATGCTATAGTCCAGGACATCAAGACTCAAGTCTTCCCCATCTTCCTTCAAGTTGTGGCAGGTGGTAGTCTCAGTGTCAAACTTGACTGATATTCAGCAAGGTGTTGTATTCCTGGGTCTGGCACTGCCTCTCTGCCAAGGGTTGTGCCAGCTCAGAATCTAGCTGGAGAAGGAACCCACTGAGCTACTCCATCTGCATGTTGTATCAAGCCACCATGTCCTCAAGGCTGTATCGCAAACTGACCTGACTTTTTGTGACTGCATGCCAGTCTCCATGGCCTGGAAGGTGTGTCTCAGCTTCAGAAGTGTGGTCTTAGTGTCTGATTTCAGCAGACTAAGTAGTGACCACTATGGTGCTCACCTCAATCTGTTGGGCTTAGTACTTGTCCAGTTCCTCATGGTTCGTTCTGAAAAGCTTCTCATACTTGGTCTGGATGTTTGGCAAGATCTTGCTGATGTCCTGAGATTTGGGGGTACCCAGTTGCATGATCAATCTGGAACTGGCAATCTGGGCTTCTAGTTCTTTGACTTCCTCCTTTGATTCTTCAAGAACAGCAGTTCCTCCTTAGTGGCTTCAAACTTCTTCCTCCAGCTGCAGCTTTGTTGAATGTGGCTGCTAGTTAGTTCCCAGTTGCTTAGCCCCAAAATAACCACACAGAAACTGTATTAATTAAATCACTACTTGGCCCATTAGCTCTAGCTTCTTATTGGCTCTTACATCTTAATTTAACCCATTTCTATTAATCTGTGTATCGCCATGTGGCTGTGGCTTACAAGGTAAAGTTCCATCTGTCCGTCTCCAGCAGAGGCTCCATGGCTTCTCTTTGACTTCTCCCTTCTTTCTCCTAGCATTCAGACTAGCTTTCCATGTCTAACTAAGTTCTGCCCTGTTACAGGTCCAGAGCAGTTTTCTTTATTAATCAATGGTAATCGCAGCGTACAGAGGGGAATCCCACATCACAGCTTTATCCTATTGATGTCATCAACTAACATTTGGAGTCCATGAATATCACTCTGCACAGACCAGTGCATGGCCAATGATGTTTCATACTTGACTTCTTGACTTCAAAGTCATCAGCAAAAATTGGCATAATCAAGAACATTCATTTTAATTGTTCATAATCATTTTACAGATTTAATGACGAAGCATTTTTGAAAATATTTGGCAATGTAGATTGACTTGCCAAATTTTTATTTGAGATTCAACTAAATATAAACAGTTGTTTTTGCTATTAACTGATGAAGAAACATATTATATTTGAAGTACGACAACATTTTTATGCTACATCTACTTGGGCAAGTTTACTGGCCTTTGTAATATGGGTAAGAGTAGTTATTTTGCAAGAGTGCTGTAGAGACACAATAAGTATTAAGTAACAGGTTCTAAGTACTAGGAAGAAGCTTGGCACTCAAAATGTAGTGTTACATTAATGTACAGGAAAAGGTTTAGTGTTTTACATAGGTTTCGTTACATTCACTACTACAGGTTCCACTCATTGGCAGCAATGCTGATTCTGTTCTTGGAGGCAACAAGAGATAAATTTCACTTCAGTGTTTGAGGACTATGAGTTATCCAGTGTGCATTCTCCTGAAAGTAGCTCTCAGAGCGTTCTCCTAATGATGGTTTCAACAGTCTACTGCTGGTGAGCTTAATTCTCTAAACACAAAAGTATGCATCCAAGCAAGACACTCTCTTTAAATTCAACGAGGACCTAATTGGAAAATTTTGAAACCACATAAGAGGAACTGGAGAGATGGCTTAATGGTTACCAAGTTTTTCTTCCCAGGATCAGTTCCTAGCACCCACTTGGGGCAGTAGACAACTGTCTGTAAATCTAGATCCAGGGGATCTGATGCCTTTCTCTGAACTCCTTGGAGATACACACACCTTCAAAAGTAAAAGGCATATAATAGAATCCAATTTTAAAGTTAAAATTTTAAGACAAAAAAGATCACACACTTTTACAAATAATTGCATTTAAAAAATCTTTGTCACTTAACATTATAGAAATGCTGCAGTTACTTCCTGGGGCCACAGGTTTTTTTTCAATTATATTTCACAAGCATATTATCTGAACTCTCTTCTTTTTCAAGGCAACACCCCCCCCCCCCCCATCCCGAGTAGGGAAAACACTGTAAAGGAGTCAAGTAGAAAGAATAAAGTTCTGGTCTCAGTTACAAAGAAAGCACCTGGAATCTGAACTGGTTTTACTTTCCAATCTCCAAATACTGTCTGTTAAATTTGCTTATCAGATTAAAATAACAAAATAGCACAATAATGTTCCATTAATGTTTTGTGCTTTTTAAAGCTTAGTTATTTTTAAGAGACAGAAAAAATATAAAAAAGAGACAAAATCATATCTTTATAAGAAAAGTTCAATTGATAGTCCACGTGGTACAACCATAGGACACAAACTACTAATCCTTTACCAGTTAAACAATAGCTTTGAAACATCCTTTTAAATATTTTATTCTTTGAAAATCTCATACACTATAGTTTGATCATATTTGTTCTCCTCACGACTCTCACCAGATTCACCCTACCTCCCTTTCTACCTGGCCTCAAGCTGTTTCTTTAAAACTGAATTTGTGCTCCATAAATATTCTTAGGAGTAGGGTCCTCACTAGCAGATGGTTGGCCAAGCAGGGGTCACAGCCTTAAGGAAGTCTAATTTATCTTCTCCCAGCAGCTATCAATTGCTAACAGGTCTCCAGCTACAAGGGTACATCATACCCATCTCCCCAGCTCCAGGCACATATTTCCTCTGTCTTGAGTTTGCACAGGTCTTATAAATATTGTCATGAACGCTGTGCAGTTCTATATGCAACTGTCCCTTTGTGTCTAGAAAGTTTTAAAGTGTTTTGCTTATAGAATTCATCCCTCCAACAAAGTCTTTTGTTGCAATCCAATACACAAGAAAAAAGCAAAACAGGAATATAACAAAGCAACTGAAGTGGACTGGATAGATACAAATCTATCTTTTCCCCCTTAAACGGGAGCAAGCAGCTTTCCCACTCTTCACTTTAGCAGACCAGAGGCACCAATCCTGGAGGTGGCATCTCTGAGAACCTTGGAAAAATCTAAAAGTAAGTTATTGAAGAACCTCTCCTGATAAAAAAGGAACTGTTCGAAGCTGTATTTCCTTTTAGACAAAATGTTAAAAGTTCAACTATCTCATTCCTTTCCATTTTTTGAAGATATTTTTTGCATATAAATCAACCAAATAATCATTTTAAAAGTTTTACTCCTTTCTAAGAACCTATTTTAAAAATATTTAGGGGACTGGAGATGACTCGGCAATTAAGGGCACTGGCTGCTTTTCTAGCGTACCTAGGTACTATTTCCAGCAACCACATGGCAGGTCACAACCACATGTAACTCCAGACACTCTTTAATGGCTTCTGCAAGTGCCATTCATGCTGTGTGCATACATACATACAAGGAAAACAGTCATGCACATAAAATAAAAATAAATAAATCCTGTAACATGAGGGCCGGCTTGTTGGGGTTTCTGTCCTGTCCAGTTCCCGCAGCTGTTATGTCCCAGAGAAAATCACACAGAGGTCTCCATAAGTTATAAGACTGGCTGATTAGCTCAGACTTTGTATTAGCTCTTATAACATATATTAACCCATTATTTTTATATATGTTAGCCACATGGCTCAGTACCTTTTTTAGCAGGGCAGGTCACATCCTGCTTACATGTAGAAAAGGTTAATTTCAACTTCTATGAAAAGCAGATAAGCCTGCCTAGATGATCCTATTGTACCAAGAAAAGATGTAAAGGATGAAAGATTTATGTGGACAAGTCAAAAGGACAGCCTGAAAGAGCTCCAACTAACATTAGTTTTGTACTGGCTAGCATTAAGTCAACTTGACAGAAGCTAGGCATGCTAGAGAGATAACCCTCAACTGAGAAAATGCTTCCATAAGTTCAGTCTGCAGGCAAGCTTGTAGATCATTTTCTTAATTAGTGATTAATGTGGAAGTCTGCAGAAAAGCTTGTAGGACATTTTCTTAATTAGTGATTAGTGTGGAACGGGCCAGCTCATTGTGGTTGGGACAACCCTGGGCTGGGTGGTCCTAGGTTCTATATGAAAGCAGGCTGAGCAAGTCATGGGGAGCCAATAGATAGCATCCCTCCATGGCATCGGCTCCTGCCTCCAGGTTCCTACCCTGTTTGAGTTCCTGTCATCCAATGGAAGCATACACCAAATAAACCCATTCTTCTACAGTTTGCTTTTGGTCATGGTGTTCTTTCATAGCAGTAATAAACCTAAGACAAGTTTAAAAACTGATTACAACACTTTGTTTTAAAACAAAGTAAAACTGACTCCATGGAGATACAGCTAGAGGAACTGGGAGAAAGACGTTTTCTCTCACACACATTGGCATTAAAGGGGTAACAAGTTAGGAAACCACTAAAAATCTTAAATGCTGCTAGTGAAAACTTAGCTGAAGCACCTTATGTGTTAAGTCACAAAGTATTAATATATGCTAACTTGCTGGTCAAAAAGCATAAAATGGTAACTTTACAAAGGAGCCATTTCATAAACCAGGCAACAACAGTAATCAGCAGCAAAACTAGAAAATTTTGGTAACATATGCCTCTAACACGAGAAACTCAGCTCAATTGAACATAAATCCTATATTTTCTCAAAATGAAAAATATGAATTTAATTATAAGAAAAGTCAGATAAACCCAAGTTGAATCATTTTATAAACTATATGTAATTAAAAAACATAGAAGTCAAGTATTAGGTAGATTTGTTCAGAGCCCAGATAGAGAAGGCTGGTGTAGTAAATCACAGTTACAAACCTAATGCTAGGTAGCCCTAGGCAGATCCTAGACCTCGCTGGCTATCCAGGTTAGTTACTTGGTGAGCTCCAGGCCAGTAAAGTATTCTGTCTCCAAACAAGGTGGGTGACATTTTGTATTAGTAACTTTTGTATTGCTGTGATAAAGCTTCATGAAAACGCAACTTACAGAAGAAAGGGTTTATTTGGGCTACAGTTCCAGAGGGATAGGAGTCCCTCACCATCACGGCAGGGAAAATGGCAGTAGGCAGGTGGGCATAGCAATGGAGCAGCAACTGAGAGCTCATATCCTGATTCACAACAGGAAGCAGAGAGTGCCCTGGGGATGGCAGGAGGCTTTTGAAATATTAAGATCATGACAATCTTCATGATTGTCTTATCTTCTCCAATAAGGCCATATTCCTAACCTTCCCAAGCAGTTCCACAAACTGGAAATCAAGTAATCAAATTTATAAGCATATGAGGGCTATTTTCAATTAAACCATTACAAATCTGGAGAATGGAACTAAAGTTTACCTCTGGTCTACATAAGTATAGGACATGCACATACACCTACATATATATACAAATGCATCCACAAACATAAGAACACATACATACAGGCACATGTGTGCACACACATGATCAAATAAAAAAAACAAAATAATGTTGAAGAATTGTTCTCAGTCTTTAAAAAATGAAAGAGATTCTACAAATAAGTAATCTTGGACTGGAATGATGTTATCTTCCATAGACATTATTATTTTCCACTATTAATATAGGTAAAAAATTTCTTCCACAGTATACTAAGACACTAAATTCAGAAACATTAGGTTTGTATATCCTGATCAAGTAGAATTTATACCAGAATGTAAGGGTGACCAACATATGAAAGTCTACCAATGCAATATACAACATTAACAGAAGAAAGGAACAAGACTAAGTTGGCACTAAAATAAATAAAAATGAATGAATGAATGAATAAATCACCTGAGAAAACCCAACATTCTTTAATGGAGAATTTCCTCAATTTACTGACAAAACATAGCAAAAGTAACACATGAAGAACCCACAGCAATTATCAAAGATGAAAGGCTGAACTTTTTCTAAGATTGGTGAAAAAAATGTATACTTCCCCAAATGAATTCAACATATTACCTGGATATTTTCGTTAAGGGCATAGTGTAAGAAAAGTACATAAATGTTAGCTTCTCCTCAGGAAACCTAACACTTTTATTTTAACAGCATTACAATACACCTACACATATAGAATCAATAGAAACAATTACTTGTATTTATACAAAGTGAACAAATCAGTGCTGCTTTCTGCAGCTCTTTCCACGGTCTTTGGAGATCCAAACTGAAGTGTCTATGCTTATGCAGCAAGCATTTATCCATGGAGCCATTCTTCAGACTACCTTAATTTTAGTTTTTGACAAATTAGCAATCATTTTCTTGAGAAAGATAACTTTGCATATACAGTCTTTTGGCCTTCAGGTAGTGACAAAAGAATGGGCTTTCCATTTGGCATACTTTCTACCAAAAATGAGTCCATACAGCCTATGTAGAGTTTTTCATTTTGTGTGAGAATCTCTTTCTCTTTTCAAGCCCAATTTGAATTCCTTTGTTATGTTTAATCATGAGTCATGAAACCTAGCCAAACCTACTTTATCCTTTCTCTGATGGAAAGACATCCTTTTCCTGTATCACGAAAGGGATGGAAAAAGACTAAATGCCAAACATCACCTACAGCAACGGATCCACCAGTAATAGAAGGTTGGCATCCATTACTAAAGCTCAATTTCCTCTGCTAATTCTCTAAATGTGTGAAGCACTGCTTCATCCATAGTGTAATAACTATTCTTGGTTGTCAACTTGACTGTATCTGGGATGAACTATAATCAAGAAACAGAAGGCACCTTGTTTTTCGGATCTTGAGGCAAGAAGACAGCAGGTCTTAAGACACAGCCTTAATCTGCTGGGAGCCTATATAAGAAAATGAAAGAAGAAAAGGTTTCTTCTTCTGGGTCTGCTTGCCCTCACCTTGTTAGCTCATTCTTTCACTGACCCTGGAGCCTACTTCTTTGGTATTCCAGCATACATAGAAGACCTAGCCTCGTGGGTCTAAGCAGCTGCTAGGTTCTTGGTCTTTCCATTCATGATTAGTCATTGTTGAACTGAAGCCTATAAGTCATTCCAATAAATTCCCATATATAAATACACACACATACACAAAGACACACACAGACACAAACAGAGATAGTCAATCTATAAGTTCTGTGACTTTACACACATAACTTTGACTGTGTTGCATATCTTCACTGACTCTGATGCCAGATCAAGGCACAGAAATAGCACGTTTGACCAAGATGGGTGGGCAATAGTTGCTACTTGTTTGAATGTTCCCAGGTGGTAAGAACAACAGTCTCTTCAATAAACAGTATCAAAAAAAAAAACCCCAAGACCACATGCAAAAATATAAAATTTTACTCTTTATTGTCTACAAAACAACCGAGATAGATCAAAGACCTAAATTTAAGAGTAGGAAAACAGAAACAATTCTCTATGTTCTCAAATTTGGCACTGGTTTACTAAATATAATAAAAGACAAGCAATGCGAAAAGCTGGACATTAAGTTAAAAACTTCTTTGCATCGAAAATACCATGAAGTGAGTAAAAAGGAAGCACATGGAATGCAGAGCAGGTTTGCAAATCATGTGTGTGGCAACAGTTTTAAGAATCAATAAGATGAAAACTGAATTGGGCCTAAAAAAATTAGAAAGATTTCTGGCAGGAAAATATACAATACAAATGACCAATAAGTAACAACAATAACAAACAAACAAACAAACAAAAAAACATACATGCTTTGCACCATTTTCCCCAGGTAGGAAATGATATCAAAATCTACTTCATAGCAACTGGAACAGCTGCACTTTGAGAAATAGACAAGAACAGGGTCATTAAGGATATGAAGAAGTTTTCAGATCTGATTTGGACTGCACTTTTTGTTTAACCATGTGTATCATGAAAACTCTCACCCTATAATGGAAGATATATTGGCACAGTTTTTGTAAAAATACTTTTGCATCCCTTGATACTTTTAACAGAATTACAATACACTGCATACCCTTCCTAGGTAAACACAAAATGAACTAAAAATATATATTCCAAAGAACATTTGTAAATGTTCACAGAGCTTTCTCAAGAATGGCCAAAAGGTATAAACAATATTAGTGCCCATCAACATAACATAAACAGGTAAACAAAGCAGTGTCTACATGCCACAAGTTATTATATATGCTCAAAGGATAAATATATTATTCGACATATGTGAAGGAGTCTAGAGACAGAAACTAAAAGGTTCTCGGCACTTAAGAGAGCTGCAATTCTGGAAAATGATCTCCTTTTAGAATTTTAGTTTCCATCCATCACACGCATTATTATAACTCTGGGAATCCAACAGAAAAGAGGGAGGAAGAAATATATGAGCAAGAGAGGTCAAGATCATGATGAAGAAATCTACAAATCAGCTAAACCAAGCTCGTGGAAACTCAGTAACTCTAGACCGACAGCTGTGTAGCCTCCATGGGACTGAACTAGGCCCCCTATATGTGGGAGACAGTGTTGAACTATCTGTGAGGCACCTGGCAGTAGGATCAGGATCTATCCCCTGGTGCATGAGCTAACTTACTGGAACCCATTCCAGAGTGGCACCCAACGTGGTAACTAACTCCACGTAAAACCTAAGAGGGCTTTAAAAGGAATTCTAGACACAAATATAGAGGTTAACACAGCCTTTTGCTGTTTGCTAGGATGTGCTGTAGAGAGATTTCCTGTTTCAGCATTAGCGGGAGAAAAAAAGCTGCGCCATTTTAAAATGCAGCTTCCTGGGTTCTGCTGCTGGTGCAAACTCCGGCTATGGAGCATTTCTGGGCCTGGACGTTTGTGTACCCACTCGGGGTAGGGAACAAAGTAGCAGAGACCATGCCCATGGCTCAGTTCTTCCTGCCTGAGTAAGCAGCTGGATCAGGTCTAGTAGAAAGTGGCAGTTTTGAAATACCAGTTTTTGGGCTGTGCCGCCATCGATCTCTGTCTGGCTCCTGGCTCCTGCGGGAGACAGAGCTTTTGAATGGAGCATTTGGAGTAAAGTGCTACTATGGCTTACTAGATGGCAATGTGGACTGCTGTGTGCCTGGAACTGTTCCGGGCTCAAGGACACCAAATAGCTCTGAGGCAGGAGCTGCTCAGCTCCACCAAGCTCAACTGTGCTGGTCTCAGACAGGAACTATCGTAATTATCCTATTAACAGTGCAATTAAGGTTTAGACTGGCTGTAAACAGGCGGTACCATATTACCTCTACATGGTGCAACTTAAGTTTTTAAGAATTACTTAACATTTTAAGAAATGCTCCTGGAAAAAAAAATAATTACAGATTCACAATAAAACAGATTCAGACATAAAAGACCTCTAAATGGGTCACAGTGTTGGATGAATGTACTTAGGCTTGGGAGAGAGAAGAAAGGGAATATAGAGAATAAAGTTAATGACTTAAAAAAGGGTAAAGTCTTTAAAGAGACAGAGTACAGATAGTTATAGATTAAAGGAAATAAAGAAAAAAAGCCACGTAAAAATGGAAAATTCACAAAGAGTCTGGATTCTTTGTATTATTGTGTTTTCTTTGAATCTTTTGACTGTGAAGGAGCTAAATACAGAAAGACATTTCATTATATGGGCTGCCAAGCTAAACCAGAATGGATATAAGGGTATTACTTCAGAATTTGGATCTAAGGATAGATACTTTGGAAAAGAGATTCTTCTTTTGCTTTCACAGAGGATGAGACCCTGTGGATTGTTTCTATCCCAATATGGTATGATAGACCACACTCTCCTGAAAGGTTGCTGTGAACACCCTCAAAAAATTACTTTGCTCAACTGCCGACTGAGATGAACCTGGCACACAGGTTATACTATGAAAGAACTAATTAACAGCGCCCCTATACAGCAGGAAGTAGTTTGAAGAGAAATAACTGCGCCCATATTCCCAAATATGGTTTATAAATATTCTTTTACATTTAAAGGGGGATATGATATAGATATGAATAATTTGCATTGGTATGGATTTTAAGGTCAATTCTGTTATATGTATATGTATTTCTGATCTTGATTAAGGTATTGTGATTGTGTAGTTCATTTAACAACGTAATGTATAATTAGGAAATATAGGTTGTTAATAGATAATCATCGATAATAGTCCAACTTGTAGTCATGTTAATTAGATTTTCTAGATATATAAAGATATATTTCAGTAAGATAGGCATTCTTCATATCTTTCAAAGACTACAGAACATGACAATGAGACATGTCTGCTTCTGACAGCACCAATCTACTTCAAGAAGAAGAAGGGCATCGAAGAGGTTCCTTATGGAGTTGGTTAGACATTTGGGCAAGAAACTGCTCTTGCCTGGACTGTTGCATAAACTGGACACAGAGAACCCACAGAGAGAGGACTGCTGAACTTACCGAAAGGTGAGATGGTCTTTTGGGGTTCCTGATTCATGAAAGAGTCTGCGAGACATTCTGCAGGACACAGCAGATAGTGACTGAACTGTCTTTGAAATTTCCTGCTTCATGAAAATGTCTGCTGGATACTATGGGCCTGTAGGCCAAAGATGGATGCCCCAACGTTACAAAAGAACTTTGGGTGACTGTCTAGGCAGCGAGATATCTCTGTCATTTCTAGAGTTTGCAAATTGCTTACTTCTTGTTTACTTAGGTAATATTATATCCTTCTGGAGTCTTTGATGGAGTTCAAGAATGGTTAGTTATAGTTTTCCTTAGTTATGATAAAATATAAAACAGATACAAATATTTTAACTGTAATTCTTACTTGATAACTGTTTTGTTATATGTAATTTTACTATGTTAAAGTGAAAGCCTTTCTTTTTTGTTTAAATAGAAAAAGGGGAAATGATGCCTTCTGTCTATGTGTTATTTTCATTGGTTAATAAAGAGACTACTTTGGCCCTTTGATAGGACAGAAAATTAGGTAGGCAGAGTAAACAGAACAGAATGCTGGGAAGAGGGCAATGAGGCAGACGCCATGCAGCCAGCCACCAGGTCAGACATGCTGAATCTTTCCCGGTAAGCCACCACCTCGTGGTGCTACACAGATTATTAGAAATGAGTTAATCAAGATGTAAGAGTTAGCCAGTAACTAACTCTCTAGAGATAATGGGCCAGGCAGTGTTTAAATGAATACAATTTGTGTGTTGTTATTTCCGGGGCTAAGCTAGCCATGCGGGAGCCAGGCGAGACGAAAAGCAGGCCTGCCTGCAGCTCCTCACTACACATTCCCTACAATGGAATGCCACGCTCAGCCTTAATGCAGGAGCAAGAAGCTTGGTTCTGCCCCAACTTAATGTGCCAGACTTTGCTGACTTCCCAGAGGAACCCTCACCCCTGGGAAGAGTGGACAGAGAATGGGCTGGAGGGAGAGAGGGGGAAAACTTTGGCTGGAATGTAAAATAAAATAAATTTTAAAAAAGTGTAATGAAGGCCAAAAATAATAAAAAAAAAACCCCAGTTCTAAAATTTCAAATTCCAACCACATTGGGACCATGACTTTATAAAAGATGTCAAATTAACTAAAACTCGAAAACTAAGATTCAAACTAAAATAGCTTCTGATTTGCTCCCATAGTATAAGCTTGGCATATTTAATTCATTGCACATTAGAGATTAATAAACAGAATAATGAAGCCTCTCTTATTATAAAGCAGTATCACACAGAAAAAAAATATTTTACTAACCTCCAAAACAGCCAAATTTCATCTGCTTTGCTACTGACAGCCCTGATAGCAATATCTATTGTATACAACAAATTAAGCAAAACCAACTATTCCATTAATTATGCAAATATAATTATTTAGAGAGCCAAATGATAACAATTTCATTTCTACAGATGCCACTAGCCTCAGAAACACACTGTATCTGAACACAATAAAGGATGTTCTGATTTCAGGAAAATAATGAAACAAAATAGAAAATATATTCCCAAGATCTCTTTGAATGTGTTCATTTTTGTTGTTAGATAATAGTCACTATGATTCTTGAACATTCAAACATAATTTTCTCAAATAATACATTTATGGTGAATTTTTACTGAAAAGTAGACCATGTATGTATTTTTATGGGATAAGCAGAAGATAAAATAATAGGTTTATATATTCCTAGTCAGCTTTATTGGTTTATTTACTAGCAGGCTTCTATAAAGAGAAAAATGACATTCCAAGACCTCTTAGATGGACTTTTGACTATGTCTTAGTTTTTCAATTCCTTTCATAAATATAAATGAAAAGTATCCCAGATTTCCATAAAAATTATACTTTTCAATTTACCTTCATCATTAGGAAAAAAAACAAAAAAATAAAAAAGAAGAAAGAAACAAGGAAAACATGGCCACGATAGTTGCAAAACTACAACTGGCATAATTATAAATCATGTAGAAAAAAAATAAAGAACCAGACACCAGCAGTTTCTCTATATACCAAAAAAATCATATTTTGTAGAATGGAAATTAGTGAGGAAAGTCCTAGTTAATATAGCTACACAAAATAAAAGAGATGATGGCAGAAGAATCAGAAGTTAAAGACTAGCTACTTTGGGTATTCAAAGACAATCCGAGCTATAAGAGACTCTATCTCAACACAAACAAGACCTTTACATAATCTCTTATTTTCATGGTCACCAGAAATTTTTTCATATAGAAAACAACAACAAGAAAAAAAAATTTTACAAAATGCATAGAATTTATGGTAAAAATTTGGCAATAACCTCCAGTACTGGTCTTTGAAATGCTAAAAAGTAGAATGCCTTAACCAATACAAATGATCATTGTACAGATCAGGCACATGTGGTAGTGATGTCACCAGGGTTTCTTGTTTGTCATCAGTCTGGCAGCACAGAAAACAAACACCAATCACCACTAATACTCAGGCCTTTCATTTCAAAAGTCAATCCTGCACTCCACTTTGGTTTTGATTACAGAGAACTATTTCTAATAACTGCAAAACAAAAGGGAAATGTAAAAATATTCAAAATAAAAAATGTGAGAGGACATTAATTTATATAATTTACAACCCCCTTTAAACACTGCACATAACTTCATTTTGGAAGTTTATGTCAATAAAAGGATTTTTACACATTTTCTAGAATTAGAGTAAAAAGACGTTTAGTCATTACCACAGTAGAAGGAATCCATAGTAACTGGTGAATGTACAGTACTCTACAGAGGAAGAATTAGTAAAACAGATCTATTCTTCCATTTATCTTGGCTGAACCCAAGAATTTCTCAGGGTTGAAAACAAACATTTCAGTGTTGACAGAGCTAGGATAGTAATGGAAGATTGGTGTAAGACAATTGTATTTTGTCAATTATGTTTTAAATAAACTCTGATTGGCCAATAGTCAGGCAGGAAGTATAGGTGGGACAACCAGACAGGGCAATGAGAACAGGAGAATTCTGGGAAGGAGGAAGCCCATTTCCTCCCGAGTGACCGACCCTGCTGAAAAACGTACTGAGCCATATGGCTAACATATACTAGAATAATGGGCTAATATAAGTTATAAGAGCTATTACAAAGCCTGAGCTAATAGGCCAATCAGTTTATACCTTATGGAGACCTCTGTGTGATTTTCTTTGGGGCTTACCAGCTGTGGGAACTGGGCAGGACAGAAACCCCAAAAAGCCCAGCCCTTATGTTACAGAAGATACTAGAAAACCAATGTTTTAAAGAGAAACCAATATAATGGAGAAAAGAATAATTTCAATCCCTTGTGCTCATTACTTTTAGGAAAGAGTATCATTTATTTAAATGAGTATATGCTATAAATTATAAAATATTGTATATAGTGCTTGCCTAAGACATATTAAAGAAATTCGTAGCTTATGGACAGAAAATAAAAATTCTAAGGAAACAACTGTAATGCAAATACAGAGCAAGTTACAGACTCTGTAAGTACTAAATACTTCACTAGAAATTGGAGAATAAGGAAATTTCAACTTTATGTGAGACTCACCAGAACTGGTGAGTAGAGGTATAGGAAATACTTTCCTCAGACTTTCTTACAGCCCCAAATTAGACTTATTATTATTTTTTTTGGAAGAGCCGTCTTTTGTAGTATAGATGAAGGAGAAATATCTTTAATATTCATACTCACACTAAAAAAAAGCATCTTTAAGGGTCATACCTACATATGCCTTTAGGGTAACACCTCATAAGGTCAGGGGCAACAAAGAATGCAGGATTCAAAAGCATACATAAAAGAATCAGAGATGCTTGCACACAAAGAATAAAAATTTTCATAGGCTAAATAGGCATTGCTAATTTCCATTATGAAAATTAGTACAACAGAATTTGTTTTGATTGTATATGAATACACCTGAGAACCAATGTTAAAAAATAAAGATTCAAAAGTTGCTCAGTCGGCTGGGCAGGAGGCATACATGCAAAAAGTGAGGCATTAAGTGCATATTCCTATTTTCCCAGCTGGTGTAGACAGTAAAGAATTATCCCTGAGCAGGAAAACGAGCCAAATGTTAACTCCAAGGTCACAACGAATACTGTGGAGAACAACTGAAAAAAAAAAAACAACTGATGGCAATCTCTGTGGTCACAGGCACACGGACAAGAACACACACACACACACACACATCAAAATCATACTCTTCAGACAGGATATTCATCTAGTCATTAGCCAGTTTTAGGGGATATTCTTAAAATCTTGAAATAAAACCATTAGTGAAAAACAAGGAAAAGAAAATAATATAGTAAAGATTGGTGTTTCATTTTAACAACGCTGAAGTTCTCGAGTTCTCTTTAATCAAATCTTTTCTGCTATCAAATGGGAGGCAGATTTTTAGATAAGAAGCTACTAAATAAGGATCTTATTTCCTTTTCAAAGTTTGATTTGAAAAGTTCAATATGCTATAATTAAAGAAAGTTCCTAATTGTCTTCCGATCATTGTAACAGAGTTTGTATAAGAAGACAATCTCAATAGAACCACGGGCATCAATTATTTTCCCATTCTGCAAGTTACACAGGAGGAGGGGAATTATTAACAGGAATGATAAAGCTGTACTTGCATTTGGTAACACAAAGAAAAGCTTATAAATGAGATGTCTCATTAGTTTGAGCAGATGGATCAAAATTAAAGGCTGAATTGCCAACTTTTAATTTCCCAGTCGCCAAGAAGAGCTTGAAGTCTTGCAGAGTAGGAATGCTGACAATCAACGGGAAGAGGTTTTCTCCATCTGTCAGCACACATGCCTGAGTGGAGCACAACTGCCTCCTACCGTCGTCAATGCTTTTAGGACAAAGCTACACATAAAGTCTATTAAGTACATGAATGCACATGTTTAGAGGACTGGGATACTGAAACTCATAGAATAGCATGGAAGAGAGTATCAGCATGGCCTCCAAACATGGGACTTCTCTATTCTAATTTACTCCAAATGGATTTTTTTAAAGAGGAAAATGTAATCTCTTTGTTACCTAAGAATCACCAATCTTTTTAAAAATTGACTACATTTCAATCTTTTTTAATATTTACCTGGAAAATAACTGCTCTAAAAATAAAATCAAAACATTGAGAGAACACATACCAGGGAGAAATTCAGGATACAGACAAATTCATGAAAAGCAAACAAATAAAGGCCAGTACATTCACTGGACCATTTTTTTTTTTTTACCTGTTTAGTTGTTGCTGTTGTTTTAAGCTAGAATAACCAAGTCATGAGATAGACCCAGGAAACGTCAATTAGATATCTTGGACTAGGAAAGACTGCTTTATATATTTATTACTCCTGAATACTAACTGATAAGTTATATTTAAAGGGAAGAAACAGAATTAAAGTTTAGATGTGTTCTAAAAAAGAAAGGCATATCCATAGAATATGTAGCCGGCTGTTAATGGTACGTGCTCCTGTGATGTTAGACATGTCAGAGCTCCAGGAGCAAATCTTACTATCTATCTATCTAGCTGGCACTGAACCATAAGAAAAACAACAAATGTATAATTTATTATGCTTATAGGAACAAGAATATTTAGGGGGAAAGTCTTTTAGAAAAAAAAATACCAATTCTCCCCTTCTCCCTTCTCTCTACCCATCTCCCCTTACACCCACCCCACCCCACCCCACCCTGTGCACCCAACTTTTGCCTGGCAATCTTGCTTACTTCCAATATCCAGGAGGATAACTATATGATTTTCTTCAGGTTCACCTTCTTATTTAGCTTCTCTAAGATGGCGAATTATAGGCTCAATGTCCTTTATTTATGGCTAGAATCCACTTATGAGTGAGTACATGCCATATTCATCTTTTTGGGTCTGAGTTATCTCACTTAGTAAAGCGATTTCTATTTCCATCCATTTGCATGCAAAATTCAAGGTGTCATGCAAAATTCAAGATGTCATTGTTTTTTACCACTGAGTAAAACTCTAAAGTGTATATGTTCCACACCTTCTTTAACCATTCTTCTATTGAGGGGCACCTAGGTTGTTTCCAGGTCCTGGCAATTACAAATAGTGCTGTTATGAATGTAGTTGAACAAATGCTTTTGTAGTGTGATTGGACATCTCTTGGATATATTCCCAAGAGTGGAACTGCTGGGTCCTGAGGTAGGCTGACTTCCAGTTTCCTGAGACACCGTCACACTGATTTCCAAAGTGGCTGCACAAGTTTGCATCCCCACCAACAATGGATGAGTGTTCCCCTTACTCCACATCCTCTCCAGCATAGGCTATCATTGGTGTTTTTTGATTTTAGCTATTCTGATAGATGTGTGATGATATCTCAAAGTTGTTTTGATTTGCATTTCCCTGATTGCTAAGGAGGTTGAGCATGACCTTAAGTGTCTTTTAGCCATTTGAATTTCTTCTGTAGAGAATTCTCTGTTCAGTTCAGTATCCCATTTTTTAATTGGGTTAATTAGAGTTTTAGTGTCTAGTTTCTTGGGGGAATGGGATGGGTGGGATGGAGGAAGGGTGGATATGGGAGCAGGGAAGCAAATATCTTAATAAAGGGAGTCATTTTAGGATTGCAAGAGACATAACTCTAGAGGGGTTCCCAGGTCCAAGGAGATGTCACCAGCTTGTTCCTTGGGCAGCAGAGGAGAGGGTGCCTGAACTGGCCTTGTCCCATAGCCACACTGATAAATATCTTGCATAGCACCATAGATCCTTCATCTGGTGATGGATAAGGAAAGAGACAGAGACCCACATTGGAGCACTGGACTGAGTTCAAGGTCCAAATGAGGAGCAGAAGGAGGGAGAACATGAGCAAGGAAGTCAGGACTGCGAGGGGTGCGTTCACCCACTGAGACGGTGGGACTGATCTAATGGGAGCTCACCAAGGCCAGCTGGACTGGTACTGATGGAGCATGTGATCAAACCGGAATCTCTGAATGTGGCTGACAATGAAGGTTGACTGAGAAGCCAAGGACAATGAGACTGGGTTTTGATTCTACTTCATGGACTGGCTTTGTGGGAGCCTAGTTTGTTTGGATGCTCACCTTCCTAGACCTGGATGGAGAGGGGAGGACCTTGGACTTCCCACAGGGCAGGGAACTCTGACTGCTCTTAGGACTGGAGAGGGAGGGGGAGGGTCAGTGGGAAGGAAAGGGAGGTGGGGAGGAGGTGGAAATGTTTAATAAATAAATAAATTAAAAAATAATAAAAAAAATCACATAGAGCTGAGACTTTTCAATTAGAAGTGGGTGGACTACTATAAAGATCTAATGGTCTATTCACTTTTTACATAAGGTCAAATGTTAAACTACACATTTTTCATCTTTCTCAGACAGATGTACACAATGTCATGTATTTAAAATAAACATCTGGAACTTAGTACAAAGATCGTTGATTACAACAGAGAAACTAACTTCAACCTTAATCATGAGTGAAAAATGCAACTGTGAACCTCTACTGCAGATGTATTTTCCTGACTTTCTCAAAGTCCAGATATAGCATAACAGCACAGTTAAGGTATATCTTAAGATCATTTAATAAGGAATAAAGAAACTTCGAGGACTGAAAACCCATGAAAGGAAATTTCTAGGCAAGTCTCAGTATCAAAAAACTAAAATGACAAACCAAATATTATAATGGAATCAATAAAGGAATGCTGAACTTATAGAAATTGGTAACTCTAGTTACCAAAATTAAAACTCATGGCATCTTATTTTCCAAATACCCATGGTGCAATTGTCAATTCTAGTCATTAAGCAGAATGCTACCACATTTCAAACTAAATGATCACAGATTAATTTAGTACACAAGAATAAATGGACAAATGCTTTTAATAGATGGATACAGTTATAGATTTGCTTTGAGAACTTTTCTCATAGGTATTCAGACACCACAGGAAACACAAAGAAGTGAAAAGAGTGGAGCTCTTGAGTTAGGTTACAAAGGAACTTAATAGTATTATTAGCTGTATTATGACTGTTTTAATGTAAGAACCTACAATCTACCCAGGGTTGTTTTGCAATATGAATGCATTGATTTAGGATTTGTAATACTACCAACACAAAAGGCAAATATCAACTAGTAGAGAAAGAGTTAAAGCATTCCTATTTCCAGTCTTACCCATACCACTAAGAACATGCTGTTTATGAGGACAAGAAAATTCATCACAATCGAACTACACTCTTCATGAAGATGACAACACGTCCCTTACAGCCAACCTTTCTAGGTAAAACCTATCCTACTAGAACAAAAATTTGAAAGAACACTGCACGAAACACCCTAAAAACAATACTGAGATTTAAGGTTGTTAGACAGGACATACATTTTAATGTTATTAATTCTATTTATGGCTCTTTCATATTTTTGAACAATTAAAAATACAATAAAGTAATAAGATAAGGAAAAATTATTGGGAATTTAAGATCATGAGAAGTATTTAAAAAGAAGAAAGAAGCCACTCTGTAGGAAATAAGTAGTGATTATTTTAATTCTTCTTTGTTCATGTGCATGTACATGTGTGAATGTGTGTGTGTGTATTTCAAAGGGTCACAAGGTCACAGGGAGAAACAAGAAAGCGAGGAAGAAGAGTTTTTCTAGTTGAATGTAAGTGCATGTCCAAACCAAAGAAAAACATTACAGTAAGTAAGAAGGAAATACTTGTCAATCAAAAAAATATTCACTACCAAAACACCACTTTGTTATAAAAACTGAAAAAAAAGGTGGCAAACACATATGAGGTCACAACCTTACATCAAACTATACTGTCAACATTATTTAGGAGATATCTCATTAGTTTTTAAGTTTCTGGATCCTTAAGCCCTCAGACCAGTTGTGACCAAAAGTGAATACACAAAGCCCTTCTGCCTCAGCCTTACTCTTTAAAAGAATATAGAGGAACAATTATTTACAGTTTATCACACAATAGATCGTGTAAGAAATCTAAAGAAAATTTAAGTGTGTGAGATGTCTGTAAGTTATATACAAATAATCAAGCTATTTAGTCTTGAAAACCTCTTGATTCTGTTATTTTTCGTGGTGGGTGTCTAAAATCAGGTCTGCAAGGATGTCAAGGATGGACTGCATCAATTATCTGGCCAGTAAGTGCTACCCATGATATAAAAGGAAACATTACTTTGATTTCTTTTAATTCTAGGGTAACAGTATGTTCTAGCTTTATCTCCGTTGCTCTGGTATAAGACTCTAAAAAAAAGCAACTTGGAGAGGAAAGGGTTTATCTGCAGACTTAGGTTTCCAGATGACAGGTCATCACTGAGAAAAGTTAAAGCATGAAGTAAGGCAGAAACCATGGGGGAAGACTACTCACTATCTGGCCTGCTCATTAGCTCAAGCTTATTGTATATTCCACAGTAATATATTTACATTTTACCTCTATTATCTAAAAAAATCATTAAGCCTTTTATTTAAAATGGATTCTACCATATATTGATGAAGATTTGTGTGTGTGTGTGTGTGTGTGTGTGTGTGTGTGTGTGTGAGTGTGTTGGAAGAACAGCAAAAACATAATTAAAAGCCCATATCTAAAATTTTACCAATGCACAGCTCCAAACAGATGCAGGCCCAGAAAATCCAATACATCAAATGACAAGAGCACAAGCAATATATTACTGTTTTGAACAGGACTTTATTTCGTCTGTCAACTATACATAAAGAATATACTTAAGAAGATGCTGAGAGAATTTATTAAATATAAAACAATGTTATCATTTTTAGGTATTACTTGAGCTAGAAAAAGTATTAATTTAAAATAATCGGATTCTTGATTTTCCAATTAAAAGTAGTACTGATAAACTTAAAATTTTCAAATAGAGAGCTGAGGATGCAGTTCAGCTGATGATTTGTCTAACAATCATTTGACCCTGGGTTAGATCCCCAGGAATGGTAACACCATGCCTGTGATTCACCAGTATTTGAGAGACATAGGCAAGGAGGATCAGAAATGAAATATCTTTGGCTACACAAAACCTTGTCTCAAAACCAATACAAAACAAAATAAAACAATAAATAAAAATAAGTAAGGAATGAGGACCCTCAAACAGACTAAGATTAAAAAAACAAGTAAGCATTATTAAGACCAACAACATTCTATTAAGATTAACAGAAAAATAAATGTTGAAAATCTTTGTTTAAAAAGATAACATATTTCAAATGTGGTCACTAGGTGGCACCTATCTCTGTTCTCAGGTCCAAGTGAGTTTGTCTTTTTTCATATATAGCAGGTGTAATGTAATTCAGCCTTGGGGTAAAAGGATTCTTTTGTACACAAAAATATATTTTCATTTTGCAACAGACTAAGACTACTGGAGAAAACTATAACCAATCAAAATGCTGAGTTGTGGAGCCCAGTTCCAATAAATACATCTACAAAACACTCCAGTACCTAAGGCTCAGGGAGTATGGTATAAGAGGGGGTTGAAAGACTATAAAAGCTTACTGAAATAACAACAACAAAAATAGGCAAAAGTTAATTTTTACAGAAAATCATTCCACATTTTTTTCAAAGAATTTTGGGACAATTGAGACTCTTTCTCTTTCCATGCCCCCCATTCCATGGATCTCAGTAGCTCAAACACAATAGTCATGAAACTGCTCAACTTCTAAACACAATTAAACAAAACAAAATCAATTAAATACATTTCAAATATACTTCATGACAATATTAACAATAATATTATAAAAAGCTTAATATATAAAAATATTAATTAGAAATGAGCTTTGAGAGGTTTGTGTTTTTTAAAAAGATTAAAAGTAACAAATGTAAACCAAACTTTTTCTTAAATATTAATAAAAAGGCAAACAAAATATCATGACCTATCAATATTAGGATATCAATAGCACTTAATATTTATATAGCTCATATGGTTACCTGTTAGACTAAACAATTAAGAAATAAATCTTAATCTCAGAATTCAGGAAAACTTTTAAGTGAAGATTGAAAAAAAAACAGTTTTTCATTTAGCATTATCTAGAAATAATATAAACTTAGTGTACCTGGTGTCCAGCCTTTACTTGTTTCCAAACACTTTCGTAGCATACTTCATCCATATTATTCAACTGTTGCATCTTAAAGATTTTAAAACATGAAAATTACTAAATGAAACACTTTCAAATTAAAAATGAAACTGCCAATTATATTACAAAAGCCTTTCAGACTAATTAAAACACAGAACCAACAAATGAAATGTAAGTATCTAACATAAAACAAACCAAATAAAATCAAAAGTACAAATAAAGTGCCTCAGCCACAGTTTCAGAGTAAAAAGGATGCTGAGGTTTGAAAAGTCAGTGTCCTTGGTGTGATATACCAGCTAGCTATAGAAATGCTAGGATACATTTTTGGATGCTAAAGCAGCTAACTATAGGAATACTAGGGCACATTGTAGGGGCGATATACCATCTAGCTAGAATACATCTGGGGTGAAACACCAGCTAGCTATAGAAGCACTAGGATACACTTTGGAGTAACATGTCAGCTAGTATTGAAACACCAGAATACATTTTGGGGGTATATACCAGCTAGCTATATAAACGCTAGGATACATTTCAAAGTTTTCTGCTTTCTCTAAAGAATCTCATTCTTCAGGCTAATTTTTTCTCATTCCATAAACCACAGTTTTCTGAAAACTGAAAGAACACAGGTTTTATGACAATGAATATCCTAAGGAAAGAAATTGCCTCACTGTTTCTATGGTGTAAAACACTAAACCATGGGAAACATGACTGACAAGCTGCAGCTAAGTAGGACGAGATGATCACTGTGTAAATAGTCTCATCAGTGACTTGGAAAGCAAATCTAAGTTTTTCTATCCCCAAGCTAAATATAAATGTTTTCACTGTACTCTGGATTGGGTTCAATTCAAATTGCAAATATCATCTTACTATTTCTGATATTCCTGAATAACAACTGGATCATATCTTGAGTTTCTAAATGAAATTCCCAGTAGCTGGTTATAAAATACCTTAACAATACCCTGGTGAAATCTTCATTCTAGCCAATAGTGTATTTCACATTAATATAAAACTAATATGTTTTAATAATATATAAATCTGCTAACTACAATTTACTACTCACTCCAATATGTAAATTCTTTAATTACCAAATTTCCAAAACTTCAAAACAATCAGATCACTCCCTCATCCAACATGTGTTTTGTGAGTATACTGCTGGCATAATGCTATGAAAATCACTTTGAATTTAATTAACTTTAAGTGATTTACCAATCTGAATGACATAATTGAAAGAAAATAAGACTTTAGGGGGCTTTCTTGCATTTGAGACATCTTAAAAATATCTCTGTGACTACAATTTGCCATAATTTAAGCTGGAAGTCTAGAAAAGTCTAGAAACATGTCTCCATTCATCTGAATGATACTGTGAAATGAGTGAAATAAAAAACTGTATATTTAAAAAATGATGCAAAAACAAATAGTAAGTATTTATAGTAGCCCAAATCACTTGAAGTAACTGATGAAAGCTAAATTTGCATGTCACAGTTGTTATCATAACATAAACTATTCTTTTTTTCTATGAATCCAAAAATGATCCCTACAATTAAAAAGGTAGCTCACTGAGATTTTCTTTGGCATAGGTCTAAAAACATGGTGTGTGTGCATTTGTATGTATGTGCACGTATAATCTGAGGTTGACGCCAAGTATTTCCCTAGATTACTCACTACTAGCTTGAAATCAGAGCTCACCATGTGCTAATAGCTAGTCAGTCTGTGTGGGGTATCACCAGTCTCCTGCCTCCTGTGTGACTGGATTACAGGCAGGAGACCAGGCTCATCTGGCATTTTTATGTGGGTGTTAGTTACTAGCTTACAGCAGCCCTTTACCCACTGAGCCATATATCTAGCCCTAACACCTCACCTTTACGCCATGTAGCACATTATTTGCTGCAATATAAAAAACTGAGTATTAGAGTCAGAGAGACCACTTAGTCATTAAGATCATGGAATGTTCTCGTTGAGGACCCAAGTTTGCTTTTCAGCACCAATATCAGCAATGCTGTAACTCCAGCTTCAGGATGATCCAACAGCCCTGGCCTCATCAAGTTTGGGCACTCACAACAGCATAATTAAATATTATAAAAAGCATTTATTGAATATTCTTCCAACATTCCAACAGTATGAGGCAAAAATAACTGTTTAAAGAATAAACTTGTATTTAGAAAACTTAATGCAATTAATGAAAAATAATGACAAAATATTATACAATTCCAATCAGTTCTCTTTTAGAAAAGAGGTCAAAATGACTGTGAATATTCTCCTAAAGCTATTTCTTCTAAGGAGGATAAGGAGGAATACAAATTGAACAGAATAATTTGAAGTTTTACTCACATTGCTATAAACCTGTAATAAGCATACTAATAGTACAAAAGGCATATGGTGGCACCATTAAAGGAATGGCTGCTTTTAAGTCACTATATAGAATGTCAGAAATATTTTTCATATACATACTTAATATGATAATTAAAACATTTTCTTTTTCTTTCTTGGGGGGCGGTGAGACAGGATTTCTCTGTAGCTTGGGAGCCTCTCCTGGAATTAGTGCTTATAGATCAGGCTGGCTTGAACTCACAGAAATCCGCCTGCCTATGTCTCCCAAGTGCTGGGATAAAGGTGTGCACCACCACTGCCCGGCTTAAAATATCTTTCTTAAGCACAAATCTTCCTCATTGGTTGCTACTATGAAATTTCTTTTCAATTACATCTGAAAGCCTTATTCCTTATTTAAAATGAACATTATATCAATATATATAACTGATTTAATTATTTTTTATTATTTTACAAAGTCCTTCAATTAAATAAAAATAATTGTGAAGCTTTTAACATGTTCAAAACACTGTAAGCCACCATAAGATCCTTTCTGTAGGAAGATTTCTACCACCAACACTGAGAAGTGCCTGATTTTGCTTGAAGTCATACTTGTATGTTATGAAAGTATCACTTGGTATTTTTTAATCCCACTTAAGTATTCAACAGTAAGTCAACAAAAATATTTCCTTTAAAAGTATAGGTATTAAAACAAGCTCTTACCTTATTTGCACTTTTAATACCTAAAAATGTCTGTCCAAGAGGTACGGGTCGAAAACGGCCATCAAAGTAAAAAAGTCCAATGTAGGGGTTAACATGCAAAAATGTAGCAACATCGAGGTAGTTGGGTAAGGTTGCAGACAGTCCAAGAATTCTTATCATACTCTGTGTGGATTCAACCTGCATGGGTAATTTCAATTGGAAGTTATTTACCTAACTAAGATTCATGCAAATTAACCAAAAGGACTATTATGTATTCTATGCATATGAACTGATAAAACCTATAGTACAGAAAATGAATGTGAGATCAGAGGTCAACAGAGGACCTTTCATATAAAACTATAGAAATAATAGATGTAGGCCTTGGATATGTGACTCAGTGGCAGAATACTTGCCTATCATATTTGAATCCCCTACATACACATATACATACACATGCATACTTGCATGCACATATCACATTCTTTATCTACTATCATTAAAACTATGGAATAGACATCAAATAGTTTTGTACCATGAGAGAATACAATAAATTTCAAAAACTGGGGCTGGAAACTTAATTCCCTGGTAGAGGGCTGACTTGATATGTAACAATTGGTACTGCCTAAACAAATAAATAAAACTCCTCAACTCAAAATTTTTTAAAAAGTCAAATTCTGATTGGATTACAATAGTGCAATATGTGGAAAATGACAAAAAAATCAAAGGATCAGAAATATCCATATACTTGACAACTAAAATATATCACTACACGGCTATGATGTTGTTATAAAAGTAAATGTTAATAAGTTTGCTCAGTTTTGGAGATTCACTAAAATATGCAAAACAGGCCATTTTGGGTAATTTCATGGTTCCAAAACCATTTATGCGGGTGACTGCATTATCCACGGTAATTAGGGGGTGCACTCCTATGTAGGCACAGACCCACACCTGTAGAGACTACTTGAAGCATAAATCCAGATCAAATCCGGATTGAGCTGGGTGGAAATTGATGCACACACATACAGAAAAAGAAATATACAGGAATTTGGTTTCACTAAAGTAATCTTACATAAAACAGAAAAAAACCCAAATCTGACACATATTAAAGAATTCCAAACAATGGGAAGCAATCAAACCGGGTAAAGAAACATGTATTGCTGAATACTACAAAACTTGTTCTGAGATTCTTTATCTGTAGTCCAGAAACCAGGTATTTAACTTTTTTGGGTGGGTTGGGGAAGTGCTGATAATAGAACCCAAGGCTTTTCACAGCTTCTATGATTACTTTTTCCAAACTTTTATGATTTCTATCCCATAAAGTTTAAGTTTGGACAGTCTGTCTCCTCATTGGAAAAACTTAAGAAGTAATATTAGTTTATGCTGTTAAGTACAATAATTTATAATTTCTTGCGCATCTGTCTTATCTCCCCATGATTCCACGTGTGCTGTGAATGTAGTCCATAATCTACGACATAATTTCTTACAGGGAACATAAGCTACACTGAGCTGACATAGCTTCCTGCATCACTCATGTTAAGGGGAGTCATGGTTACTTATGATGTGAAACACTGCCATCTCCTGGAAATTTCTGGTAATCGCAAGGAACAAACAAATGTGCATTTTAATATAAATAGTAATGAACACTACATTAGCACTTTATGATTCAAAGTTACATTTATACCAAGAAAATTAAAATCTAGTGAAAAAATACAGAAGGTAAAATATGAGTTGTTGCTAGTTATATGATTAAGATTGAAACATGCTAAAAATGTGCAAAGTGTGAGGAGAGGGAACACAGACAGCTTATAAAATTTACTATAAGAAACTCTTCATACAGTAGTATAAAAAATCCATTCCTTTATTTTTGATATCTTGTTTCGGCATTTAGGAAACAGAATGAAAATTTTAAATATACAAGAAGTATGTGACACATTCAAAAGAACAGTATATTTCTAAGAAATATTTGCATACAGTGACAAAAAATGTATAACTGGCATTCAGAAACCTTAATTGCACACAGGAAAAACCCACATTTTACTTCAAGTAAGTTTAATTACCCCTAGAATACAAGGCTAATGCACTGTAAAAAAAAATAGGGAAAAATAAAATAGCTTCAACTGGCTAGAACCCACAGTAGTTGACAGATTTTGCAGAAGTTAAAAGTGAGATGACCAGACTTTAATTATTTTTAGTATCTAGCTAAAAAATCTGGAAGAAACTACTGAAAAGCGATAACATCAAAAGATGAAAATGGGAGTGTGAAGTGTGTTACATGTTCTCTGAAACTCGCTACATGCAGTAAAAGACACATATGATGCAGCATATACAGCCAGCCACAGGAATGAGTGACAGCAATATCACTTCCCACTTCCTGATGCTGTGGGAAGCTACAGTAAGGCTAGTTAGTCCCCCTGTGAACACATAACCACACCCCTTTAGCAAATGTGTAGATATTTTCTTGGTCTCTACAGCTCTAAAACTGCAAGAAAGCCTTTATCTGTGAAATGGTTTAGAATGATGGCCTGAACTCTCAAGGTGGCTCACCGCAAATAAATGTGGGCTGTATCGATTCATATATCACGACTCCCTGGAAAAGTCACCAATTCTCTAATATCAAGGCATAAGAAGAAAAAATTAGGATCAAAATCATTCTTTTTAATGCAAAATATCTTGGATGTAAAACCTGGAGCAGAGAACAGGTATTGGAGGAAGAGACTGTGGAGAGAGCAGCAGGTACAGACCTTTCATGTGTTCTCTGTGTCACAGCTACATGTACCATTGAAGTTATTCTGAAACTCCATTAGAGAATGCCTGACTTTATAAATCATACTGAGTATTTAAGTCTTTTTTACCTTATATAGGTGTATTAATGTGTGTACATTTATATGCTGACATATTAAAATGTGACACATCATAAATACTCCTTCAATTCCATCCTCACTGTAAAACAAACAAACCCAACATATTTGAGCTTCCTGCAACTGCTCTCACAGACATGTGCCTCACTCTATGCCCTGTTAAAGCCAAAACATGTCCACGAACTTACTTTCTAAATTCATAGTACTTGGAAATATTAGCCAGCACATGGTTAGTTTAATAAATCTGATTAAATGAAACAATGAATGAATGCAAATATGTATTGCAACTTTTCCTCCCATAAAATTAGTCTGTGTTCCACAAACAGGACAGACTGTTGATGCATGAAGAATGTAACATGGGTATTTTTGAAGTTCAGTTTATGTGGCTCTCCCTCACCTTTAATTTTTAAAGCCTGCAAAGTAGTAGCATGTTATTGAGAAATGGGATGTAAGTTACTAAATAACTTCTTTTTGCAGAATATTTGAGCTGTTCCCAAAATATTCAGTTGTAAAAGAGAATGCCAATGATTATAGGAAATAATTTGAGCTTACGCTACTGTTTGCTTCCACACTAGGTGTCCTGAAATAAATTACAAAAACAGATGCCTTCAAATTATATTCTCTTACATTTTTGCTAATCTGGTTGAAATACAGATTTTGTTTCTTTTAAGACATACTCTCTATATTTCTCAACATTTTATTTCTATATTTCTTCATTTCTATTAAAGTAATCTCCTATTATAATGATAATTTCTTATAATTTTAAAAATATCTCTACAAATATTAGAGATTGGTTTTATGTGCTACAAAGACTCTCTACTATTCAGTTACTCTTATTTTGATAGTTGTATTGTTAGTGATTTTTGGAATACTTTTATTACACAGGTTTCTTTTATAACTTGTAATTTTTGCACCATGCTAAGACTACCACTCCAAAATTACTAAAAGACAAAACAGTACCATTTGTTTTGTTTTTAGAAAATTTCCTTTTTTCTTTGCAACAAACAGAGACCATTATAGAAAATCACAACCAACCAAAATGCAGAGTTGTGAAGCCCAGTTCCATTAGATATATCTACACCACAACTCCTCCACCTAATGCTCAGGGATCACCAAAGGGAAGGTGGCCAGAAAGACTATAGGAGCCAGCGGAACAGAGAATTTTTTCTGAGACTGAGTCTCCTAGAACTGTCAGAAACCACACCCATAAAGTCTCACCAACAAGGATGCCTAAAACTAATCTGATAAAGGATCAAGGACACCAATACAGATGTTAAAGCAAAAAGAGGCAGCTCACAAGCCTCAATCTTTGACAAAGAACTACAGGCAACTAAAGAAGGCTGAGAGTGAAGAATTAGTCTTCCCCAGGAAAGAGCATACTATATAGAACTGATTATTCTATACAATATATCCTATACAATACATACACACACACACACACACACACACACACACACACAAATTAAATGTATCAGGTTGTATCTACACATTCAGAAATACACAAAATAACACAAAGAACAACAATTAAAGAAAAAGAGTCCATGAATTTGAAAGACATCAAAGGGTGGGAAGCATATGGTTGTGTTTGGAGGGAGGAAGCAAAATGGAAAAGTACACCAACCAAAAATCGTTCCTATATTGTCTTAGTCAGTGTTCTATTGCTTTGAAGAGATACCATGACCAAGGGACCTCTCATAAGAAAAAACACTTAATTATGGCTTTCTTATAGTTTTAGAGGTTTAGTCCATTGTCATTGGGAAAGAGAGCACAGAGGCATGTGGGCAGAGATGCTGCTGGAGAAACAGATGAAGAGTTCTACATACAGATCCACAGGCAGCAGCAAGAAAGGGACACTAGGCTTGGCTTGACTTTTGAAACCTCAAAGCTAACCCCGTGACACATTTACTCCAAGAAGGCAAGACCTCCTAATCCTTCTCAAGTAGTGCCACTCTATGACAACTAAGTATCTTAGTTACAGTTTCTATTGCTGGTAAGAGACACTATGACGATGGCAACTCTTATAAAGGAAAGCATTTTAACTGGGGAGGGATTACAGCTTCTGAAGTTCAGTTCATTATCATGGTGGGACACAGTGGCACACAGGCAGACTTAGTGATGGAGAAGGAACTGAGGGTTCTACATCTTGATCTTCATGCAGCAGGATGTGAACTAAAAATCACTTCCTTCAACAAAGACCAGATCTCCTAATAGTGTCACTTCCTATAGACCTATGGGGGTCATTTGCTTTTAAACCTCTAAACTAAACATTCATATATAAGAGACTTATTCAAACCACCACATATATCTTTTTCAGTGTATTAAAAGATTTTAAAATAAAATTAAATCATCAATCTGTCTAAAAAAAATTTATGGTCAATTCATGGAAAAAAAGTATTTTAAAACTTGCTTTAGAAACAACTTTTAAAAAATATACTTTTTTTATATTAAAATTTTTAAATGGATCTGTATTAAGATATTTCAGATGTGAATTATAAAACTACAAATACAAAAGAATATATTTGGGTGGAGGTGAATTTTAAAGAAAAGAAAATATTTCATTTGGGAATGAAGGAGTGCAGTGGCATATGCAAATGAAGGGAAACATGAAAGTTTTGGTACTGTTATATGGAGATGGAATAGACACTGAGAAAATAAATGAGTCCAGGTATGGCCAGAAATGGATCTATATGCTACACACACACACACACACACACACACGAGGTGAGCCTACCTAACCTAAAAATCTGAAATTCAAGTTACTTCAGTATGAATTTCTTTAACATAATGTCATACATGGAAGATTCCATATTTTGACAGGTTGAAGTCAAAATCCTGATGCACTAAAACAATAGTTAAAATCTTCAGGCTTTATATAAATGCATGTAGATGAAAATGACTTTCACATATAGACTAAACACTCCCCTTTCTAGGACAATTATGCATTATGTAGATATGTCAAAATAAAGAAAATCTGAAAGGGAGAGGGAGAATAAGTTTTCCCCAGGGATAACTCCACAAATTGGTTATCTAATTCCATTTGGTCAGTCCTAAGAACATATACACAAGTAACACTAAATTAACTCAGAAGGATGTATTTATACAATTTTATTTCTATATGTAACAATGATAATTAAAGAAAAAAGGCATTGAATTTGAGATTAATGGGGGACACAGGAGGAGTTAGAGGGATGGGTAAATCATATAAATACAGTACTTACCTATCAAGTTCTACACGAAAAAAAACTTTAAAAAAAGAAAATCTGAAACACATCTGTCTTAAAATATTTTTGATAAGAGATATTGAACAAATGTGTGTATGTGTCTGTGTGACATAGGAATAAGTGCTATTTTACAAGAGTAAGTATTTAGGACCAAAAAATAATAAAGCAAATGTGAGTGTCTTAGAGAATGCTCACATATCAAGAATGAAAAAGATCATCAAGAAATCATGAAGAAAAAAAAAAGCAAATAATCATCTTTATATATATAAAAATGATATATCAAATAATCATTTTTATATTTGAAAAAAATATAAAGTAGGATTAGAAAATAGGAGGGGGACCAGTGGCAGTGGGGAAGGAGGTGATAACTGTGGGGAATGCAGCCCTAAATATGTTCAAAGTACTTTATGTATATGTATAAAACACCATAATGAAGCCCCTTACTTGATACAACTAGTAAACACTAATAAGACAAAGTTCAAGTAAAAAGTCAAGATAGGGTGCATCACGGGGTCAGAATCTAAAAGCTGGTTTGATAAGTAGTATCAAATATTAATATTTAGTAACATCAGAAGTTTAAAACATAGGTTTAAAAACAACCTTTCAGTAATTGGTGAACCTGTAAAAACGTTTTATTTATGCTTATGTTCAAGAAATCACCATCCTGTCACAGAAAGAAAATAAAATGGACAGGGCCAATCAGATTAGTATTTCCAGAAGTTAAGTAGAAAAATAAAACTTTAAAGAAAATTTTTAGTGAAGTTAAAGGCCACTTTTAAGCTTAAGAAAAAGTGTCCCCTGAGAAGGAAAAGTTCAGACACAAAACAAGAAAGGAGCAATTTACAGAGTGAAAAGAATGGTACCCAGGAAAGGAAGGGCAAGGACTTGAGAGAAAGGGTGCAAAGACAGCTAAGATACTGATGGTGAAAGAAGATGCTGGGTGTCTCTTGGGAAGAGAAAAGAAGTTCAAACACTTCCCTTTAATGAAAAGCACTGGGATGTAAGTAGGAGGAAGCTGGCGTGAGAGAGTGAGGCAGAGAGCAGTGAGACTGTGGAATCCATAGCTGCCTCTTACC
Source organism: Myodes glareolus (assembly GCF_982192425.1). Classification (NCBI taxonomy): domain Eukaryota; kingdom Metazoa; phylum Chordata; class Mammalia; order Rodentia; family Cricetidae; genus Myodes; species Myodes glareolus. Next base: position 80,153,470 of record NC_142026.1, read on the forward strand.
TGCCTTAAGGTCCTCGCAACTATGCTTTCTAGCACTGGGCCCCGGTCTTCATGCAGCAAGTGAACTTCATCAAGAATCAGTAGTTTCACAATTTGAGAAAGAGCAACATCTCCAACACTCTTCCTTGTTACTACATCCCACTTTTCTGGTGTGGTCACAAGCATCTAAAAGACAAGACACAACAAACAAACTAAAATAGAGAGAAAGTCATGCAGATTCGTTATCATCTATATGAATGCTTCCATCGGGTGCAAATCAAAAGTGTTTAAGATATCCCATGATGTCAACTTGTTCACTAATGACAACGGCCAATTCAAGAGTATATTTCTCCAAAGTATTATTTTTGATGATTATTTAAAGCTGAGTGTAGTTTACTGGCAAATTATAGGTAAATCATAAAAATATCTCATGATGTGAGCAATGCTGTTAAAGTAGCGTATGTCAAAAATAATAATGTTCTGAAAAAAGACCAGGAAAGACAGAAAATTGAAGAGGAAATAAAATTAAAATTAAAGCTTTACTCTGGTATGCCATCCGTTGTAACATTCTTCAAATATGGAATAGGCTACTACTGATATGAACTTCAAAAACCTTCCCTTAGTATCTACTGTAGATACATACTTTATATATTAAACATTTATACAACATTTTATAAAACTTAGTTGACACACACAACAGTGGGAGATCAGGGACTCAACGATCAGAGTATTCATGTAAGCTTCAGAGAAGTAGACCATCTGGTATTATATAACGAATTGTTTGACTCTTGCACACTGGGACAGGAAAAAAAAAACCACCTTCCACTGTAACAACACCACACTAGGAAATACACCTGCAATTGATTAATTCAAAGAATAAATGAGGCAACATATCAAAACCAAAGCTTATCTTCCCAATAGATGACATCATAGAAACTGGTGACAATCAGTCATTCAACTATGCTTTCCTTTGCAAGAGAAACTGTTCTCACTAATATGCTTCCACATCTGCTCTGATGTCATGAAGTGATAGAAGCCAATAAATATTACTTTAGGCTGCAAATGATGAATATGATCTTAACAAAAGCACAATACAAACTCAACAATATGATCTGATTTACCATTATAGATGGCACTGCTGTCATTCTGAAATAAACTGTGGCAACTGAAAAATTTTAGTCTGCTTTTACAAAAATATTAATTAGCTGATAGAAATGAAATAAACTAAGCAATGCAAATCTAAAGTATGTAGTGCTACAAGTTCTATAACTAAAACAGCAATTCTCCCAAACTTAAAACAAAGCACATCAAATATAAATAAGCTATTTTATTATCTGCACAAAGAGAGCTACAAACTATACTATTCAAATATAATGAACCCTAAATCTGGCATGTACTTCACCATAAATTTGGATGACTCTAAACACTGTTTTTCTTTTTGAAGATTTATTTTATTTTATACATATAAGTATTTTGTCTGTCTGTATTTATGTACACCACATTCATGCTTGATCTCCATCAAAGCAAGAAGAGGATGCTAAGATTCCTTGGAACTGGAGTTTACGGATAGTTGTAGGCCACTATGTAGGTGCTGGTAGCCATACCTGGGTCCTCTGCAAAAGCAGCAACTGCTTTTTTAACCTCTGAGCCTTCTCTCCATCCTCCCCTATGCCTGGCCTCAGTACGTTCTTATAGTTAACACCTTCAGAAATAATGAAATAGCAGTCAAACTGTAAAGTCAAAATTTAGACATAAGAACACTGGGCTACCATATCTGAAGAAACCTGCTCGCAATCTGTTTCTATAGTTTACTTCAGTTCACTAATAAGTGGCTTCATTTATATTACTATTTTGCCACTTCAGTTCCCTGAACTAAAAGGACTTGAAAATAAAGTGTCACATTTGCTTAATGAACCAGAGCTCAAGCAAGACATTCCATCTGCTCTTGGATTAGGCCATGCGTTAACTGTCAACATAACTTTTATCAGTACATTTACTTAGCCCCTCAGTAGTATAAAAATTGTGTTTTTGAAATTGTTTCAATGTTATTCTGCCCACTGAGAAATTAGCATTGTTGAGATGCTACCATTAGGCTAAAAAATTAATGTATCACATTTTTGAAATGCTCATCAATTAGACACCAAAACCAAAGGACCCAAGATCTACCAAGAAAATTTCACCGTAAAATTTACCCTACATCAATCTACATATAGTAAAATTAAAACATTTAATTTTGTAAGAATGCTTCATGACTAATTTAAACTACTCTTTGCTAAGTGTAAAAAGAACATTACAGCAAAGAGGGCATGCTTCAACAAATGAAGAATGTTCCCCAGGAGTCCAAGTATTCAGAAATTTGTACCAAATAGAATTCTTTGAATTTTGAGCTTAAAACTGAGAAACCACAAAGCATCCTGTCAAATAACATCTGGGAGAAGAATGATTCTCAATGTGTATTTTATATTCCCCATATATCAAGAGATGTAACTAATTGACTGTTCCTTGAGGAATAGAAAATGAAAAATTCAAGAGGCAGAAGGCTGTTCCTCCATCAGCTAGCTACTGCAGGCAGATGGTCGGTTCCAATGCAATACAGCAGAGACATGCTTAGGCATAAAGAAATTATTTTGTGGTATGGGTTCCCGGCTGGAGAGCCCTGCCTGCTCTCTAGGCACTAATCCTCAGAGGCACATCCTGCGCTCCATCTGCACCCACCAAAGCTCCAGAGACTCCAGAGCAGCCTCCCCACACTCGCAACCATCCCCTACTGCATCTGTGACCACTGGATCCTTGGCCCTGACTGCACCTAGAGAGGTGTCAGGATTCCCAGCTAGAGAGCCCTGCAATCTAGGCACTAGTGCCCAAAGGTCCATCTAGCACCTGGTCCCTACCCAACAAAGCCCCAGAGAACCCTGAGCAGCCCCCCACACCCACAACCATTCCCCTCTGCATCTGTGATTACCAGAGCCTTGACTTTGACTGCATCTGGAGAGAAGCCCCCAGAGCTGCACCAGTGACTACCAAACACACAGCCTTGCCTGCACCTAGAGAAAGAGCAACCATCTAAGCCACAGTACCCACCTGTACTAACTGACGGAAAAGGGTCCCTGAAGCACAGGCCCCAAATACATCCATTGGAGGGAAGAGATGAGTAGACGGCAGTGTAAGAATACATTCAACAACATAAAGGGTAATATGCTCGCACTAGAAACTAGGGGTTCTACATCAGCAAGAATTGACCTTCCCAACACAGAGGAAGAAGAAGAAAACGACATTAAAAAACAACTTTATGAAGATGATAGAGGCCCTTAAGGAGGAAATGCAAAATTACTTCAAAGAAATGGGAGAAAAGTCAGACAAAAAAATGAGAAGAAATCAACAAATCCAAAAAAATCAAAGAAACAAAAAATAAATTAATAAGTAAATAAAAATATTAAAAACAAACAGGTGAAGGAAATGGTTCAAGATTTGAAAATTGAGGTAGAGGCAACAAAGAAAAGCCCCACAAAACGAATACTTGATTCTGGAAATGGAAAATTTGGGTAAATGATCAGGATCTACATATGCAAGCATAACCAACAGAATACAAGAGATGGCAGAAAGAATCTCAGGCATTGAAGATACAATAGAAGAAATAAATTCACTGGTCAAAGAAAACGATAAATCTAACAAATTTTTAACACAAATCATCCAGGAAATCTGGAACACCATGAAAAGATCAAACCTAAGATGAATAAGAATAGAAAAAGGACAGGAAACCCTGACTGCTCTTGGGAATGGTGAGGGAGGAGGAGAGGGAGTGGGGGGAGCGGGAGGGTATTAGGAGGAAAGGAGGAAGTGGAAAGAGTGTTTTCGGATACTTGAATAAACAAACAAACAAACAAACAAAAAGAATAGAAAAAGGAAAAAACTCCAGCTCAAAGGCACAGGAAATATATTCAACAAAACCACAGAAGGAAACTTTCCCAACCTGAAGAAGGATATACTATAAAAGTAAAAGTACCTTATAGAACACCAAATAGAGGGGACAAAAAAAGTCCCCTCAAGACATAATAATCAAAACACTAAACATCCACAATAAAGAAAGGATATTGGGAGCTGCAAAGGAAAAAGGTCAAGTAACATATAAAGGTAAACCTATCAGAATTACACCTGACTTCTCAATGGAAATTCTCAAAATCAGAAGGTCCTGATTAGACGTTTTACAGACACTAAGAGGCCAGCCAAGACTGCTATGCCCAGCAAAATTTTCAATCACCATAGATGGAGAAAACAAGATATTCTAGAACAAAACCAGATTTAAACAACACCTATCCACAAATTCATCCCTAAGCAAAGTTCTAGAAGTAAAACTCCAACCCAAGGAAGTTAGTTACTCCTATAAAAACACAGGCAATTGATAAGACCACACTAGCAAATCCAAAGAAGGGAAAAATACCTAAACCAACAAATACAAGACAACAGAAACTATTATTGGCCATTAAGATCTCTTAATATCAATGGTCTCATTTTGCCTATAAAAGACACAGGCTAATAGAATGGATATGAAAACAGGATCCATCCTTCTCCTGCATACAAGAAACACACCTCAACTTAAAATACAGACATAACCTCAGGGTAAAGGGTTGAGAAAGATTTTCCAATCAAATGTACCTAAGAAACAAATTGCTGTAGCTATCCTTATATCTAACAAAATAGACTTCAAACTAAAATCAACCATAAGAGATGATTAGGAATAGATAACAGGAAATAGTCAAATTGAGGTCTGAAGTCAATAAAACAGAAACAAACAAAAAGACATTAAAAAAAACAATATAAAGAGTCAATGAAACAAAGAGTTGGTTCTTTGAGAATAACGAGATAGACAAACCTTTATCCAAACTAACCAAAAGGCAGAGTGAGAGAATATCCAAAATAACAGTATCAGAAATGAAAGGGGGGACATAACAACAGACCTAAGGAAATCCAGTCAATTATCAGGTCATATTTCAAAAGACTGTACTTCACAAAATTGAAAAATTTAAGAAGAAAAGACAATTTTCTGGATAGGTATCACATACCAAAATTAAAACAGAAAAGATAAACAATTTAAATAGACCTATAACTGCTAAGGAAATAGAAGCAGTAATCAAAAAAATTTACCAATTAAAAAAAAAAAAAGCCCAGGACCAGATGGTTTAGGCACAGAATTCTACCAGAATTTAAAAGAAGAGCTAATCCCAATGCTCCTCAAATTGTTCCGCCCAATAGGAACATAAGGGACATTGCCGAACTCTTTTTATGAGGCTACAGTTTCACAGAAACAGAAGCCACACAAAGACACAACTAAGATAGAATTAAAGACAATCTCCCTCATGGACATTGATGCAAAAATACTCAATAAAATACTGGCAAAATGAATCCAAAAACTCTCAGAAAAATCATCCACCATGATCAAGAAGACTTCACCCCAGAGGTGCTAAGATGGTTCAAAATTAAAAAAAAAAACAACAAAATGTCAATGTAATCCACCATACAAATAAGCTGAAAGAAAAAAAAAAACAGATGATCATCTCATTAGATGTTGAAAAAGTCTTTGACAAAACCCAGCACTCCTTCATGATAAAGGTCTTGGGGAGATCAGGGATACAAGGAACATATCAAAACAAAATAAACGCAATATACAGCAAGTCAACAGCTATCATCAAGCACAAAATTATTATACTCATCAAGCAGCAAATGAACACATATTTTTGTATTTGATTATAAACAAAAGTCTAAAATTAAGTCTCTCTGCCAAACACATATCTGCAATGATAACACTACTCTCCATGAGTCAGAAGTAACAGCCAAATTTACAAATTTATAAATGTAATAAGCCACTCTGAAAATTAACAGAAAATACTGTTACGGAATAGCTATAGCATAATACTGGATTAATTTAGGTAGCAACAAAATATGAATACATTCTCTTTATATTTATAAATAAGAAAATGACTACATAAGTAAATATCGTGAATGTTAACCAGGAATGCCCAAGTCTTAGAAAGAATGGGGAGGCACTAGAACACTCACGAGTGCTACAATGAGCCTCCCAGGCACTGTGAGCAGCTTCCTCCCAGTATCGTCTACAGTTGATTGCACATTACATCAAACATCATATTACACTTTCCGGTATGCCTTAGGGTCCCAAAGCTCCACTCTCAATAGTCATGCACACAGATACATCAAAGAATGTTCATGGCTGGATAATTTTTCCAAAATCAAGAAAGTGAAGAGTTCTTCAACAATAAAGAGGATTAAAAACGAGTAAACTATACATACAATGGAAGAAAATGTTCAAATTACAAAACAAAATGCAAAAACACGGGAAAAGCTTCATAACCTTAATGTCAAGTGAAAGCATGAGTTCATATATAATTACATATAATAAAAAAAATGTACAATAGCTAGGTGGTTGTGGCGCATGCCTTTAATCCCAGTACTTGTGCAACAGAGTCAGGTGGATTTCTATAAGTTCGAGGTAAAGCTGGTCTACAGAGTGTGAGTTCTAGGACTGGTTCCATAGATAAGAAATTCTGTCTTGAAAAACAAAGAGCAACAAAAATAATGTCAACTAGGTGAAGTATTAAAAAATGAGGAATGAAGTTACACAAAGAAGGAAGAAAAGAAAGTGGAGGAAGAGGGTAATAAGACGAAATGGAACAGATAACAATCTACATCTCAGTGTTGTTTGTGGTTAAGTTGGCTTATTCACTGTGGAATAATCATCAAGCTGTTTGTTTACAATTTTTGACAAACTTTATTTCAAAAAAGCAATCTGTGCACATAAGCATTAAAAATGATTCAACTTACTTAAAAAGAAAATAAAATTTAAGTGACAAGAAGGGATACCCACTTTCAGTTTATTATCCCTTGTGCAACCATGTGTTTAAATGGGACTACTGTGTATACCACAATGTCCCTAAGGACAAGAACAAGATCTAGAATTTCAAATGTCAATTTGTGTTTCTCAACTTGTTGCTTGTAAGTCATTTTTAGGGAACCAACGAAAACTCATGAATTTCGATAATTTCCTTATAACTTAGCAATCTTCCCGTCAAGCAGGAACAGGTAGTTGCAGGAAGCAGGTTGAGTGCATTTGCTATACATCTTTTAATGAGACATTTAAAATTTAAATCTTATACTTCCTATATTTCGTTAGTGTTATTCTAGTTATTTTTCCAAAAGCAACTGTTTTTATCTTTTCAGATTTCTAAAGCATACTATTAAAAAAATTCCACATAAGTCAACCTTTTTTTTTCCTGCTGATAACTGTAAGCTCTGGATTACTAAACACACACAACAAAGGTATGAACGTGTGAAAAGTAGCCTCTCAAATGTAGCCCAAATTCCACTTCATTAACAAACCCAGAGAGATGCAGCAGCTTTCTTAAGATTTGTAAAAACAAGTGGGAGAGCAGAGCTCTGACGTATCGCCCTCGTAAACCCCCACCCCCAAACTCTTTCCTCACAAAAAGAAAATAAAGAAAAGACAAAACAAACAAACAACAAAGACCTGGGCCACAAGTCACCTAGTATTGAACTACTTAGGAATGAACTGGCTTGACATTCTCATTCCCACACTCTGTGATTCTCAGTAATCACTTCTGGGTCCAGATACCAGGAAGGATACACAGCCGAGGACACTTCTGATCAGCTGCACAGTTATGGGGCATGAGTCAGTGCTTAGGGAAGACAATGGGCTAAGTTAGTAAATGTATGCATTCGAAAAAATCACACCATTAAAAGTTTATTCAGAGTGAAGGCAAAGGAAGCATGAAAAGTACACATGGCATGCTAACCAATCTTAAAGACTGCTACTTATAAAAACAAAAGTAGCTACCTAGTCTGGGAAGCATATCAGAGCTGACCCTGCTGTGGTGGGGAGGGATGTTCACCAGCCCTGAGGGCTTGAGGGAAGCAGAACTGACTAGCTCCGCCTGTTCTGCCATGTGGGGGCATGGGTCTATGAGTTGGCCCACCCCAACACCCAATGAATTTATGAACTATTGGAGCATGTGAAGGGGATAAACCTACAGATCCAAAACAGCAGTATCTCCAACACAGGACAACAGGATATCCAAAACTAGTCCATTATCAGATTTCAAGCAGAAGCCGGAGGCCCCAAGCCAGACCAATAAATGATTCCTGGCAATGAAAACTTGCAAGTAAAGACAAATGGACTAAAAGGGAAACTGCGTGACTCAACTGTTCACATTACAGATTCGATAATGAGATTCTTCTCTTTTATTTACTTATTTTTATTTGGCTGGTTTGGTTTTGTTTTTTTCTCTTAAATTTGGTTTTGTTTCAGGGGTAGACAGAGTTGCAAGGGCAGAGGACAGGGAGCTAAATGGGAGCAGAATGTAAGATGTGAAATCCACAAAGAATCAATAAAAGTTAGGAGAATAAAAAACAAAACAAAAACAAAAGTAGCTCGGCATGGTGAAATAATGGACGGTAATCACAGCACCCAAGAAGGCCACCAAGGGGGTCACAAATTCCAGGCCAGCATGAATTATTGCAAGGGGTGAGTGACACTGAGGGTACTACTTCCTCAGGTGAGATAAACCCTTCAGAGTCAGAGGGTTCAAAGTTATCAGCTTCAATAGTGTCCTCCTACACATTTCCATCCTAAGTTAAGGATCCCACTCTTTACCAACTAATGCCCTTACTTTAACAACTGACACCACTGAGGTGGAGACTCAAAATTATCTGTAGTTCAGCCAGCCTTATGATAGCGGAAGTTTGACTTTCTGCAACTTGAGCTCCGTGGAGAAGACTGTATTCCAGAGCACACTTAGAAACCTTTAGACTCTGTATTCACATCTGGAGCCTGTCAACTTTATCACCAAATTCATTGCTGTCCTTCACCATACTCGAAAGATGGTTAATTTTATCACAGAGCTCATTCCTATCCTCTTTATCGATTTATTCAGAGATATTAAGAGCAACCAACCAGCAGTATCATTTTCCTTCTTTTCCCCCAAACTGTCAAAAATTTTGAATATAGCATCAATAAATCCAATGCCACTCACTACTGATGAATCTAGATAATCAAAGGAGTTTATCACTTTAAGTCTGAAATACAGTTTGCACCATGAGCTTTCAGTACTTTCTGAGCTTCCATGAGAGTGATTGGAGAAGCTTCAGCAGCTGAAGGTGCTAATGAATTAAAAAGTCTATTCCAGATACTTAAAAAATTCATCTTGACACTTCTGTTTCTCTAGAACCACTCTGGTACCAAAATATGTATTGTTCAGTGTTCCCTTGAGTCACAGAGCATACGAAATACATCTTTTCCTCTCCTTCTCTCCTTCCCATTCTCTTTGCACGTGTGTGGAAAAGAGATTTTATAGAAAAAGCTTCAATTCCTTGAACATATTTGTAAAATCTGACAAGTCAGATGTGTGCTATCCTAATTCTCTATAACTGATAGCATACAAGTAGCCAAATATCACACCTCAATTCTCCTAACTATTAAACTTCAATGAATGTTTACTGAATGTATCAATGTGAATTTTCCTATTGACATTATGTATTAGACTAAAGCAGAGATGTCTGCAATGCCTCAAGTCCTCTGCCCTATGATTAAATAATACTGCAGTGTTCTTGTAGTGATACTACATAATTCATATAGACACAATGACTTTAAATCTTTACAAAATTATTTTGACTGATGGGGTAGTTTGTTTCTTTGGGACAGATATCGTGACATGATGAAGGTTAAAAATTTTAAATCAAAAAAAGCTAACAAAATTTAAAGTATACTTTCTTGTCTTTGTAATATCTAAAACTTTTGAAGTTTTAGACATTAAAAATTGGAAAAATATTATAAGTGTGTAAGTGCTATATTCCTTTAACAACAGAATAACAAAATAAATAATTTGTTTAATAAAATATAAGACCACTATACCATATTTTTATGTAATTAAAAAGAAGAAATACTGCCAAACACATTTTCCAAGGTACCTTCCAACTAATGAAGTACTATGGCACATTTAGTTGAAAATGTTGGCAATTTATTAACTACAGTAAAAAGAAATCTTCCAGAATGATAGTTAAAAGTCTCTATCTCTGTGGTAGAAAAGTCAGACTGGAATTGTTACAAATCACAGTAGACCAAGCAACAACTTCATTTAAGAAGTCTATCACTTTAAAATACATATTCCCATATCTAGGCAAAAAATGAACATTGTATGAATGTTTTAAAGATTAATTCTAAAATATAACATGGTTATGCCAATAAACAAATAATTACAGTTATGCCAATATCTAATATACAGTGTTGATTGATGGCAACGGCTCTCTGAAATTGAATCTGACATCTTGCAAATGCCTGCCCCTTGGGACATTTTAACAAATCAGTTCCAACCAGTTCCTGTTGTAGAATATTAAAGATGTATCACATTTGTTTATGCTGTGGAATATTTAATGATGCAAAGATATGTTACATTCTTTTATGTTGTATTTGTTTAATTCTGTGAAGCTGTGTTACTTTGTCTGTCTAAAATACCTGATTGGTAAAGAGTTGAACAGCCAATAGTAAGGCAGGATAAAAAATGTGGGGCAGTCAGGCAAAGAGAACAAATAGGAGAAATCTAGGAAGAGGAGATGCAGCAGTGAGAAAAGAAGGGACCCATCACCCAGCCAAACAGTCAAACACAGAATAAGGAAAGAAAAGATATACAGAAATAGAGAAAGGTAAAATTCCAGAGGAAAAAGTAAATGGGATAATTTAAGTTAAAAAAAGTTAGCAAGAAACAGTCAAAGCTAAGGTGGGCATTTATAAGTAATAATACGTCCCCATGTGTATTTAATTGTGAGTTGTGTGGTGAGCCCCCCAAAAGAATAAAGAGGAAAAAATAAACCAACTACAACTTCCTTTACTACAATTCTAACGTTCCAATTTCTCCCATCAGTTCACATGTATAGAATCAACTCACACAAATGAATCACCAAGTATGCTCAAGTAAATCATTACATTCATGTCAAGTACAATATCTTCAATTATAAAATGAAAATACAAAACCAAATGGAAAGTTTAAGTACAGAAGTATTATCATAGCATGTTATGTGCTATGAAGTGCAAATCTAGTAAATGTAAAACACAATGACAGATATTCTTGCACTTCCTTTTCTGAAAAACAACTTATTTGTAGTTAAAAGTTCCTAACTAACGTACATGTTCAATTCAGAAAGGTTTAATAAAAACTTTTGAAGGTGCTTAAGATAGTAAAAAAAAAAAAAAGAGAGAGAAAAAATACCTTTTCAAAACTAGGAATTTAAGAACATATTTTACTTCAGTTTCAGAAAGACCTTGTCATTACAAACTAATAAAAGTACCCCTAACTTATCCTGAACCTTAATTATATAAAGTGGAGACAAAGAAAGAAAAGAAAAGAAAAAAATAGAAAAAAGAAAGAAAGAAAGAAAGAAAGAAAGAAAGAAAGAAAGAAAGAACGAACAAAAAACACCAGGGGTTTACATTTCTGAGTGTAGAAACCACCAAGGTCTTGTCCTCATTATTCTAGTTGCTTACCTTACTCTAGGTTTGCAATTCAGGGTCTTGAGGACAGATTCTCTGAGACTTAGCACATTCCTAGAGAGTTTATCGAGGTCTTTCTGGTACAAGCCCCTTACCTCTTCAGGATCCAGTCAAGACACTATAGTTTAGTGAGGCAGCTAACTGAAAAAGATCTGAGGATGAAATGATTTCTCCACTACGTAGTTTTCATCATCAGTTTCTTTATTGTTCTCTTTCTGCTCCTCCAATGTTTCCAGTTTATATACATATGCAGACACAATCAGCAGTTCTCTGGCAATAGCAAGGTTACAGGACTTGCACTTTTCAGGGTCATAAAAGCAGAGGAGTATTATACAAAGAAGATAACTGTCAGATTACTTCGTGGCTGAGGGGAGGCGTGATTTGTGAGACGTATATCTGAGGGGCAAAAAAGTAAACTGAGGAGAGGGCTATAAGTTCTAAGGAGGGAGAAGGAAAGGTTGGTGCATGACACTACATTCCTAGATTAAAATCACGTATTAAACAGAGGTGAGGGTAGTTGTAGGGAGCTAATAGCTTTTTTAAGGTTAAAACGTGTCAACTGAGGCTAGCAAGTAAGGAAAAGCCCAAGTAAGCTGTGGGTGAATTTGAGACACCCAGTCTTTTTATCTGTGATGGCAAGAATCAACTAGCTTTGACATGCTGTACCCTCTTCTCAGTACCTATCTTTGAACGTCCCAAATATGATCTATTTGCAAGATTCCTTTCCTGGCCAGATGTCCTGCCATAAAAGTTAACTGTGAAAAGCTAGCTTCTAAATTTGTATCAGAGAATAAAGCAAAGATTTGTCTAAGAGAACAAAGGTTTTTCAACAGTGTGACTACTTTCACACCAGGACCCCATGGTGTGAGAAAAAGTCATCTAATATACAAGTACATGAGGAAACTATGCCTAATAATTGATTAATACATTGCTGGGGTTTGGGGGATGAATCCCACAAGAGAAATGGAGTGCTATGGCTTCAATGGGAATTTACATTAAGGTCAAAGTTCATTTGCAATGTCAATCAACTATAGCTCAAACACAATGAATTTAATAAATGTATTCTTTGGTTCTTCATAGAATTCAAAGTAATCCCAAATTTGTTACTTCATGATAATTTCAGAGATAACATTAACAGATTATATATCATTATGATAATCACATCAAAAGTTTATTCTGACCTTCCAGGCTAATGCTATTTGATGGACTAAGATCCCCCCAAAAGTCCCCATAAAACCCCAAAACTATTTCACCCAACAAAAATCAGGAAGCAGTTTGAAGAGAACTGTGCCCAAATTCCCAAATATTGTTTATAATTTTTTTTTACATTTAAAGTGGTATATGCTATAGAGAAGAATATTTTGTATTGGTATGGATCTTGGTCTATCGATACAAATTTAAGGTCAGTTTTGTTATATGTATATTTCTGCTCTTGATTAAGGTATTGTGTTTGTACAGCTCATTTAAAAATGTAATGTATAATTAAGAAATACAGGTTAACAGATAACCATCTGTAATAGTCAAGCTTGTAGTCATGTTAGTTAGGTTTTCTAGATGTACAGAGATATATTTTAGATAAATAGTTATTCATCAAACCATTCAAGGACTAAAAAAAAAATATGACATTTAAAATGTTTTAAGAATTTAGGACTTTTCATGACAATGAGACACATCTGCTCCTGGCAGCATCAACCTACTTCAAGATGATGATGGACATCAAAGAGGCTCCTTATAGTTTGCTAGCTATTAGGGCAAGAAACTGCTCTTGGTGTGGACTGCATGATGTTATGCTGCATAAACTGGACATGAAAGACCAACAAAAACATGGCTGCTGAACTTGTCAAAGAAGGTGAGATAATCCCTCAAGGTTCCTGATTCATGAAAGAATCTGTCAGACATTCTGTAGACACAGAAGAAAGTTACTGACAAACTGCCAATATAGGTAAACTGTCTTTGAAATTTCCTACTTCATGGAAAAGTATGCTGGATACTATGGGCCTGTAGGCTAAAGATGAATGCACCAACACTGCAGAAGAACTTTGGTTGATTGTCCGGGTAGTGAGATGTCTCTGTCAATTTAGAGTTTTGGAAGTTGCTTGCAATGCACTTCCTGTTAACTTCAGAAGGATACTGTATCCTTCTGGAGTCTTTGATGGAGTTAAAAAATAGATACTCATAATTCTAGTTTTCCTTAAATATAATAAAAGATAAAGTAGATATAAATGTAGTAACTGTAATTTTTGCTTGACACTTGTTTTGTATATGTAATTTTACTATGTTAATGTTAAAACCTTCCTTTTAATTTAGACAGAAAAGGAGAGGTGATGTGGTATTTCCCTTTTATGCCGTGAATACCACTGGTTAATAAAGAAGATCCTTTAGGCAAATTACAGCAGAGCAAAGCGGGAATTCCAATCAGATAGAGGATGAGAGAGTAGGGAGAATTGTAGAGAAGCAATGTAGCCTCTGCAGGAGAAAGACACCAGATAGAACCTTACCGGTAACAACCACATGGCAATACACGTATCAGTAGAAAGGAATTAATTTAAGATATAAAAGCTAGCCAATAAGAAGTGTGAGCTAATAGGCCAAACACTGTTGTAATAATACAGTTTCTGTGTGATTATTTCCAGTCTGGGTGGCTAGGAAATGAACAAGCGGATTCCGCTTAATAGACCAGGAGCAATTCACATTTCTGAATTTTTATCTTTGTTCCCTTCCATTCATTAGAACCTAAAAAACTTAAAGTAATGAAAAGGAAACTCATTATTAGTTATTGATTTTGAAGCATATATTAGGAATGCTGCTGAAATGGGGAGATGGCTAGTCATGGGGTACAGAGCTTGCTGTGAAAGCAGAAGACCTCAAGACCAAACCCTAGCAGCCACATAGAAAGACAGGAATGACTAGCTGCGTGTGATGCAGCACTGGGGAGGGTAGACAGCTTGATCCTAGATTTTACTGGCCATCAAGCCTAGTCGAAAGAGCTTCAGATTTCAGTAAGAGACCCTATCTTAAAAACTAAAGTGGAGAGTAGAAAAAAATGACATATGACATCTTCCTCTGAATGTGCTTGTCCAAAATATGTGTACACACAGCAAACATTCATAGCCCCTCCACATTTAGTAGAGTCAATAGAGTCAATGTAGAATCTGCGGCTTTAAGATTTCTTGACATGGTTTAAAAAGAAAAATCAGTACATGGTGAAGAACGGACTAGGCAGATCCTCAATGAAAGTAGCATTCTGGCATCTGAGTTTAAGAGCAAGACTTTCTATAAGACTCCATTAACACAAATACCTTCCCCAACTAACTACAAGAGCAATCTATTGAGATGACTGTTCACAACAACTGGGGAAACAAGCTTGTTCATTAGTTTTATTTTAGAAAATATATGATAAGAAAAAAACGTGAATTACATAGGAAGATTGTACATAAAACTTCTCTCATGCCTCCCCCATTTCAGTCTCCTACAATGTAGCCACTATTTATCATGTATTCTGCCACAAAAGATCACACTACATAACACAAACATGATCTAGTCTCTGAGAATAATACAAATCAGAAACTATGCTGGACGTGAACTTGCAATGCCCTTGCCTCTGATATGCTAGGATTAAAAACACCTAAATTAATTGCAGATAACATTTTTCAAAGATGAATATCAAGTACTTCAAGGACTCAAGCAAACAATCTATAGTATCTGTATTACTGTAGCATTGCAAAGTAGTTATTATAACATGTTCTACACAGTTAGTCTGAGTTGTTTGTGTCTTCACATAGTACTCAGTAGAACATTCTATGAAAACATACTTAAATTCCCTCTGTCTCATCTGTAAAATGAGGACTGTACCTAAATTTCAGGTTTGTGGTGAAGATTAAATGCATTAGCCCATAAAACATTACCAGCTCATAGTTTTTACCATTATTAACCCCAGTCTTTCCAGCACGATTCTCACCAACAGCACCATCACTACTGAAGGGGCTATAGACCTGACTTAAGTGGATGCTGGGGATGCAAACTCAGGTACTCACCCATTGAATAACCCCCCCCTCCAAATTTTACATTTTGCAGAGCTAGCAAACAACTACTATAGGAATTATAGAGGATAGATTTAGTAATATAAAAATGCACATACATATCAGGTATGGTGGCAAACATTTGTAATATAAGCCCTTGGGGGACTGAGCAGAAGAACTGACAATTCTGTTTAAGGCAAGCCTAGATTGCAAAGTAGACCTAAACTCAAAAAACAAGAAATCTCCATTTTAGAATTCTAGTAAAGGACATACACACATTTGAACATTGATAAAGTTTTTCTGGTAGCAATAAAATGGATCCATGTAAGCCATTAAAGGAAGATGACAAAATACAATCCATTTTCCACAAATACACAGACAAATAACATAAAACCTCATATTTATTAAAACAAAACTATTTACACATATTTTCTTCTATAGTCTTAAATTTCCAAACTTATGTTCTTAAGCCCTTCTTAAGCTATAATTCCCTAGTAATATTTCAGTTTTATATCCTTTTATGGCATCTCTATGTCGAATCCTCTACGTTAGCATTTAAAATACTATATTGTTTGTTTGACTGTTTTTCTCTTATGATAGGCTAGCAAACAGAGCAAAAAACTAATCTAGTGTAGACTGCCAAATCCATTAAGCCCAAAAGTGTCTTGACACATGGAAAATAATAATTGGTGGGAATGCAAACTTGTGCAACCACTGTGGAAATCAGTGTGGTGGTTTCTCAGGAAACTGGGAGTCAATAACCTCAGGATCCAGCAATTCCACTCTTGGAAATATACCCAAGAGATGCCCAATCATACTACAAAAGCATTTGTTCAACTATGTTCATAGCAGCACTATTTGTAACAGCCAGAACCTGGAAACAACCTAGGTGCCCCTGAATAGACGAATGGATAAAGAAGGTGTGGCACATATACACGAGTTCTACTCGGCGGTAAAAAAAAAAAAAAAAAAAAAAAAAATAACATCTTGAATTTTGCATGCAAATGGATGGAAATAGAAAACACTTTACTGAGTGAGATAACCCAGACCCAAAAAATGAATATGGTATGTACTCACTCATTAGTGGACTCTAGCCATAAACAAAGGACATAGAGCCTATAATTCGTGATCCTAGAAAAGCTGAATAAGAAGGTGAACCCAAAGAAAAACATATATTTATCCTCCTGGATATTGGAAGTAGACAAGATCACTGGACAAAAGAGGGGAGCATGGGGGTGGGGGTAGGTTGGGGGTAAGGGGAGAGGGGAGAGAGAAGGGAGAAGGGGAAGATTGGGGAGAACTTGGGAGAATGGGATGGTTGAGATGGAGGAAGAGTGGATATGGGAGCAGGGAAGAAGATATCTTAATTAAGGGAGCCATTTTAGGGTTGACATGAGCCTTGGCTCTAGAGGGGTTCCCAGGTGTCCAAGCAGATGTCCCCAGCTAGGTCCTTGGGCAGCAGAGGGTGCCTGAACTGGCCTTATCCAATGGCCACATTGATGAATATCTTGCATATTACCATAGAACCTTCATCCGGTGATGGATGGAGATAGAGACAGAAAACCACATTGGAGCACTGGACTGAGCTCCCAAGGTCCAGATGAAGAGCAGAAGGAGGGAGAACGTGAGCAAGGAAGTCAGGACTACGAGAGGTGCGTCCACCCACTGAGTCAGTGCGACTGATCTAATAATGGGAGCTCACCAAGGCCAGCTGGACTGGGACTGAATAAGCATGTGATCAAACCGGACTCTCTGAATGTGGCTGACAATGAGGGCTGACTGAGAAGCCAATGATAATGGCACTGGGTTTTGATTTTACTGCATGTATTGGCTTTTTGGGAGCCTAGTCTGTTTGGATGCTCACCTTCCTAAACTTGGATGAAGGTGGGAGACCTAGGACTTCTCACTGGGCAGGGCACCCTGACTTCTAGGACTGGAGTAGGAGGGGTTTGAGGAGGGGGGAGAGTGAAAGGGAAATGTGAGGAGGTGGAAATTTTTAATAAAGAAATAAATTTAATAAAAAAAAGGACTACCTTGTTTTTAAACATCCCCTTAATGTACACGGTATAAATACAAAAAGAGATTATTTTGGAAAAAACTGAAAGAAGTGTCACTAAGAGATAGATAGGAAGCACCCTAAACTTAACAAGATAGCAAAATGTTCGTAGAGATAACACAAAACCATGTGAAAAATATCAAAGAATGTATTAATGCAAAGTTACTACTTAACTTTAAGAACTAGAAGAAAAATCAGGAAACATCAATTCCAGTTAACTATAGAAAAATAATGCACTCTACCATAAATATAGTTAGAAAAGAATTTTATGTGAATGAAAAGACTCATATAAAGAGGCAGACACTAATAAATTCTCATTTGAAAATATTAAATGTCTAAAATTTCCTATTATATGCTATTCTATCCTTAACAAATAAGTTAAAAGTGTAGTGTGATTACTTCAAGATTGTTGTAATGCTTCCTCTTAATACTCAACTACAATCTTACCCCAGATTCTCATTTCCTTAATGTTATAAAAACTGTCAAGAGACATAAACTCTACGCTTGGAAATAATATTTAAAACATTAAGAATTGCAAAAGAAGGCTATCAAAGACTATTAAAGCAACATTAAGAATTGTCTTTAGAGCACATGTGATCATAAATAAGTTTGTTATATTGTTTGTATTATATTACTACTTTCTTAAAATTAAGTGTACAACAATTTCATAACCTTAAAAATGAACAATATAAAAAGATGTGGGTGAAAAACATACCTGAGTTCTTAAAATTTCACTTTTTGATAACTGCATATCTCCAGTCAGTTCTTTTACAACAATGCCGAGTGGCTCCAGACGTTTGCTGAAGTAATTTGTCATTTCAGCTGCCAAGGCTTTCATTGGAGCAACATATACAATCTGTACCAAACAAACACTAGCTTGATGAATGAGCAAGAATTACAATACCATTATTTCACAGTAGCCATTGTGAGTCACAATTTATAGTGAAATATGATCCTAGTTACTTCCTGTGAAAAATGTTAATAATGATATATGGAAAGTACTTATCTTTGCTGAATTAAGCACATAGTTATTTAAATAAATAAAATATTGTCCTTTAAATAAAAGGACAGTGGAATTTGTTTATACTGCCTCGTTACTTAAAAAACGGGCTCTGTGTCAAAGCGTAAAATATTTCCATGCCTTTCCCCAAGGGTAATGAGATTTTCAAAGCAGAAATAGGACTGCCTTTATAGTAAAGAAGTCAATCACACAACATTCTTTTTTATGACTTTTACTATAATAAATATCTTCTGTAGACAGACATTGCTCATTCGTTCCCAGCCGTCCAGACACGAATAATCACACAGAAACTATATTAATTACAACACTGCTTGGCCTATTAGCTCAGGCTTCTAATTAATTAACTTTACATCTTAAATTAGCCCATTTCTATTAATCTGTGTATTGCCACTAGGCTGTGGCTTAATGGTACCCGCATGTTACTCCTCTGGCAGCTAACTGGCGTCTCTCTGATTCAGCCTACTCTCTTTCCTATCTCTTCCAGCCTGGTTATATTCTGCCCTGCCATAAGCTAAAGCAGCTTCTTTATAACCAATGGTAATAAAACATATTCATAACATACAGAGGGGAATCCCACATCAATCTTTAAGAATTCACAGGTTTTTAGTTGAACAAATGCTTTTGTAGTATGATAGGGAATCTCTTTGAGCCTATAATTCGTGATCCTAGAGAAGCCAAATAAGAAGGTGAACCTGAAGAAAATCATATAGTTATCCTCCTGGATATTGGAAGTAGACAAGATTGCCAGGCAAACATGGGTGCATGGGAGGGGGATGTGAATGTAAGGGGAGATGGGTAGAGAGAAGGGAGAAGGGAAGGATTCTGGAAAGCTTGGGGGAATGTGATGTGTGGGATGGAGGAAGGATGGATATGGGAGCAGGGAAGTAAATATCTTAATTAAGGGAGCCATTTTAAGGTTTAAAAAAGACTTGATTCTAGAGGGGTTCCCAAGTCAAGGAGAAGTCCCCAGATTGTTCCTTGGGCAGCAGAGGAGAGGGTGCCTGAACTGGCCTTGTCCCATAGCCACACTGATGAATATCTTGCATAGCACCATAGAACCTTCATATGGCGATGGATGGAGATAGAGACAGAGACCCACATTGGATCACTGGACTTAGCTCCCTAGGTCCAAATGAGGAGCAGAAGGAGGGAGAATGTGAGCAAGGAAGTCAGGACCGCGAGGGGTGCGTACACCCACTGAGACAATGGGACTGATCTAATGGGAGCTCACCAAGGCCAGCTGGACTGGGAGTGATGGAGCATGTGATCAAACTGGACACTCTGAACGTGCCTGACAATGAGGGCTGACTGTGAAGCCAAGGACAATGGCACTGCGTTTTTATTCTACTCCATGGACTGACTTGGTGGGAGCCTGGTTGGTTTGGATGCTCACCTTTATAGACTTGGATGGAGTGGGGAGGACCTTGGACTTCCCACAGGGCAGGGAACCCTGACCACTCTTAAGACTAGAAAGGGAGGGGGAGGTGGGGAAGGAAAAAGGAGGCGGGGAAGAGTTGGAAATTTTTAATAAATAAATTAATTAATTAAAAAAAAGAAAAAAAAGAATTCACAGGTTTTTTAGAACTGAAGGTTTATTTTTAACATCTACACTCAAAAAAGAAAAAAAAGAACTATTGTCTGGTTTATAGTCTCCTACCTTAAACTCATTCTTTTTAATAACACCTTGTTGAAAGTGTTGCCGGATTTCATGTAAAACTGTAAGCATTGCAATGTTGGTCTTCCCAGCTCCAGTAGGGGCACAAATCAGCATGTTCTCATTGGTGTTATAAGCAGTCTCAAATACTATGGACTGGATTCTATTGAGTCTCTTCATTCCTTTAAAAGCCAACTGCCCAATCTAAAATAAGAGAGGGATATGATATTATAAATTAAATAAAAATGACTCATAAAGTACAGAATATAAACACTAAATCTCTATGGTTAACAACATGATGACAAGCATGCATGACATCTACCTCAACAGACTCAGTTTCTCAGTGCAGCCTGTATTTCAAAGTGCACATAGCTGAGAAAGCAACATAACTACAGCCCAGTTCTAATTTGGAAACTACAACACTCTAAATATAAAAGTATGATTCTAAACTTAAATATATCAAATATTTGATCAAGTAACTTCTCAATACACAAAATAATGTAATTTTTAACTATAAAATAAAACACATCCTTCAAAATTCAAACCACTTCCAAGTTGTATCATAGTCTATGAAGGAAAAACAGGCACTAGCACATACATGTTACTAGCACTGCAGAGGGCAAAGCAGAGCCAAGGCCAGCGAGTGTACAATGAAACCCTTCTTTAAGAAACTTTTAGAAAATAAAACAAAACAAAAAGTCGCCTGGAGAAAGAAATTCTATTTCATTATTTGGATAAGTTTTCCATATTTTAATATTTTGTAATATAAAAAAACAAAGTTTAGAAGAAAACATAAATTGTGTGAACAGACAGACCAGACTTCATATAGTTTATAATACAACAAGTATAGTTATAAGGACTTTAATACTACTTCTTTATAAAACCTCCAGAAAAATTCTATGGTACACTATTATTACAACTCTTTAGTTAAAAAACAAAACACAAAAAATGAAGGTTTGAAAAGTGACAGAAGGTGATGTGCTAGTAAAAGCAAGGAATAAACTGGGGAGAGCCGATGACAAGACTTAGAAGAGGGGAGACGCCAGCTTTAATATCAAAGTCAAAGAGGGAATTGTACATAGCAATAGTTCAGAGTAAATCCAGAAGTGTGGCTTGGTTTGGTATACTTCTTGCTCCTGGAGAAGGGAAGCACCAATAACAGAGGACAGGAAACACAGCTTAGCACAGGGAGACTCAGAAAATCCATACTATACTGACAATAAGAACTTATTGACAAAATAAATTGTCAAAATGGAGCAAAAATGGGGCTGGAGAGAAGACTCAGCAGTCAAGAGTACAAACTGCTCTTGTAGAGTAGCAGAGATCTGTTCTCAGTATGCATGCAGTTGAGTCAGCTCACATCATCTGTAATTCCACTTCATGAAATTTAATCCCTCCAGGCTTGTCTCTTCTCTCTCCTCCCCCCACCACACATAATTAAAAATAAACGCAAATCTTTATAAAAAAAAAAAAGATCAGAAAATAGGGAAAAGAGGGTGCTTTTCCATGTGTCCTCCCCTCCCCACAGTGCCCCCAGGGAAGAGTGTCTTGTTTCTTTACAACATATTGTGTATATGCTTTTGCTCTTGTTTAGGGTATTGTACCTATGTAGTTCATTTAAAAATGTAACGTAAAATTCTAGTTTTTGAAAAATACTACTACGAATGATTTAGAAAAATCAAGAAACACAGGTCAGCAGTTAGTTATCTATAACAATCAAATTTGTAGATATGCTATGTACGTTTTCCAGATCATATATAGATGTATTTTAGATAGACGGTATTCAAATACTTCAAAGACCTACAAAATATGACATTTTAAATGTTTTGTTAATTTAAAGTTTTTCATGACAACTAGGCACATCTGCTCCTGGCAGTACCAATTTACTGAGGAAATGATGGACCCTGAAGAAACTCCTTATGGAATTTGTTGTCACAGTGGCACAATCAGCCATTTGGCTCCTGCACTGTTTGACCGTATGTTTTATAACCTGGACGTGCGAGTCCCACTGGAAAGTCACCACTGAACTTTGCCAAAACAAATCAGGCTGGTCCTTCAGGGTTTCTGCTTCACAGAAGAAACTGTCAGACATTCTGAAGGGCACAGAGGAAAGTGACTGACAAACTTCCAATATAGGCAGAACATTCTTTGAAATTTTCTCCTTCACTGAAAAGTCCACCAGATACTATGGGTCTGTAGGCTGAAGATGGATGCCCAACACTGTAAAGGTGCTTTGGGTGACTTTCCAGGTAGTCAAATCTCTCTGTCGTTTATAGAGTTTTTAGAAGTCATTTGCAACGCATGTTTGTTTATTTAAATAATACTATATCTTTCGGGTGCCTTTGATGGTGTTGAAGCTACATAGTTATAATTTCAGTTTTTATTAGATATGAATGATAGAAAGTAAGTTAGTTATAAAACTTTGGATTTTCTAAAATAGAATAGATTATGGAATATTTTCTTTAAATTTACCAGGCATAAATAAACTGGAACTCAATACATTGTGAATATAATCTTTATTTGATAATTGTTCTTACTGTAAACAGTCTTACTATGTTAAAGTAAAAATTTTTCATTTTTGTTTAGAAAGAAAAAAGGGAACTGTTGGAGAATATTATTTTAAGGTATGTTGCTTTTGTTTATGCTGCATTTGTTTAACAATGTGAAGCTGTGATTCTTTGCCTATTCAAAACACCTGATGGTCTGTAAGTTCCCTTTGTAGCTTTGAAAGAGTTAGTGCCTGAGAGAACATAATTTCTTCAGGGCTGCAGCTCTTGAGGCTGAACCGCTGCTGGCACTGGCAGAGTTGCAGTTGCTGACTAGGACAGTCTTGGCTTAAGAGGCAGCAATACTTAAAAATGAGGATAACAAAAGACCCTGCCTGAAAAGAAAAGAAGAAAATAGTAGATAGTGGCTGAGAAATGACAGGCAAGGATCCTCTAACCTCCACGTGCACATACAGGCATACACACTCACGTGTGCACTAGCACAAGCACATATAAACAGCCTGTCCAAAGAAAGGAAAACACAACTTCTTTCAATGTTTTAACTATACAGTGTCCACAATATGTATGACCCTTTAAGATATACCAGTGTTTGGAAACAGGTATCTTTCAAGACAAAATACAGTACAGAGGTCAGTCACTTTCTCGGCATTTCTTCATGCCTTTGCACTGCCTGCCCCAAAAGCCTTTCCCAATCCTTGGAAGCTGTTCACTATCATTCAAGTTCAAGCTCACAGATGAGTTCAGATTTCCTCTAGTTCCCTAAGTAATCAGTATTTATTTCTTTAAAATCTGCCATATTTCAACAAATTTAAGGAAGCTCTACTTCTCCTCCAGCCAGACATTCAACAAACCTTCATCACATATATATTATCACTACTATCTATAACCATACTGAAATAACTTCTTTATATCTATATCTAGCCAACTGGACTGAATCTAAGGATTCTATCACTGGTTATATTGTATAGGCTACTCAATATATTTTTATTGAATGATTTTTATGTTGCTATTGGCAAAGAGGGTTTTAATTAAGGAAAGGGTAGAATCTTATTTAAAAATAGACTGCATATATAATATCTACCAAAAAAAGCAAACTGAATCTATAATATAAAGCAGTCTGGAAATAAAATGTTATACAACCTTCAATAAAAAAGGTATATTTTAGAACTGGGGTGGTAGCTCAGTAGTGCTCTTACAGAGAACTTAGCTTCAATCCCAAGCACCCTCATAGCAGCTAACAACCATCTATAACTCAGTTCCAGGAAATCTGTCACTACCTCTCTGCCTTTATGAGCACTGCACATATGGTAAATAAGCATACATGAAGAAAAAACATTCACACTTACATGTAAAATAAAGATAAGTAAATCCCTTTTAAAAAAGAAACTTACAATTTTGTTCTTGAAGTTTACAAAATAAACTAAAACACCAGAAAAAATGCACCTATGGTCCAGTTATCCATCTAGAGGTTTATTATCATTCTACTTAGTTCAACAGTTACTAACAGTGAATGTGACCATATCAAGAACTTCTGATCAGTATATTATTTTTTTGGTAAAAAAAAATAGTGAAGGGTTGTCAATGTTAGTTTCTCATTAAATGGAAGAAAAAAGAATGTTAAAACTATATTGTACCATTTTATTTTAAAGACATGAACTATATGCTGAGGGGTCAAAAAGGAGACAGCCACAATGAATGGCATTTGAGGGAAAAACAAATTATCAGAGAAATGGGTAGTAAAATTCTGGCAAGAAACACTGTGTTTAAGAGAGGGGCAGAAAGAACTCAAAGACAGGCAGGGATGCAAAACTAGATCTCATCCCAAAAATCCCAAACAATTCCTGGACCTAATGAAAGCTGTGTCTCCCTCTTTCTGACTCTCTCTTTCTGTCTGTCTCTCTCTGTTTATCTCTCTCTTCTTCCCTCCCTTCTTCTCTAACCCTGCCTGCATGCATCCACCCACTCACCCATTCATCCATTCATCAAATGAATACCTGTGATGAGCTAAGAACTATCTCTACAGCTACAATAATAAAGAAGACTGAAAATACAATTTTAAAAGGAATGAAGTACACTATAATCTTATTAGAAATTCCTTGAGAAAACATTTAAAACTTAATAATTAGTTGTAATTTCCCTTCTTGGAAAAGAACGAAATTTCAGACAGATTTAAATTGGGAGAAAATTCCAAAATAATTAAAGGAAACTAGAGAGTCCTCTACAAACCTCTAAAGAATGTTTGCAGAATGATTTAAAAAGCTATCAAAGGAAATTGAAATGTAAACAATGAAATACTTCACACATGCTCATTCTGTTGATAAACTATTAACAGGCCCTGAATTATTTTATCTCACATAGAAATTATTATGAAGCCTGCTCTTTAAAGTATATGACTCAATCTTGCCATTCAACTATTATCTCTGTATTCATTTTAAAATCAGGTGAAAGGTATCTTCATACTGTCACCCGTTTATGCATTGATATTACAGAATATGCTGACTAGAAACTGAGAGGTTAGAAATAATGTTTCAAAAACTTATAAAATTACCTCACACTCTGTACTACAATAGCTAAACAGTTACTTTTTAAATTTGAATTAAGAAATATATATGAAAAACATTTACATATAAACTTGTTAGTAAAAATAAAATAAAGATGCTCAGACAACTGTATTTAAAAGAAGCAGTAGAGGGCTTAGCATACTTGAAAGTGTTTGTAAGTTCCTGGAAGAAAATTCAAGTGAATTATCAACAGGTGTTCTCTTCTTCTACACCCACCTAACTCGCTCCCTTGTTCTCTCTCTTACTGAATCCCTCTCTCTGTGAGTGTTGGAATTCAAGAACTTCCATACAACCCAGGTGAGTGATCTAACACTGAGCTGCATTTGCTGGCCCTTTGTGGAAACATGTCTTTCTATATAGCCTAGGCTGCCCTTAACTATAGGACACTACATTCAACTAGTACTGGGGTTTTAGCTGTTTTGGTTGGGGGTTGTTTGTGGTTTGGTGTGGAAGTCCTTCTGTATATGTGTTGCTTTTATTGGTTAATGAATAAAGAAACTGCTTTGGCCTGTGATAGGGCAGATTAGAGCTAGGCAGGACAACTAAACTGAATGCAGGGAGAAAGAAGGCAGAGTCAGTAAGACACAATGTAGCCACCTCTGAAGAAGACAGACTCCCAGGAACTTTACCGTCAAGCACCAGCTTGTGGTAACATATAAAATAATGGAAATGGGCAGATTTAAGATATAAGAGTTAGCCAGAAATATGCTTAAGATACTGGTCAAGCAGTATTGATCTTAATATAGTTTCTGTGTGGCTATTTTGGGTCTGAGCAGCCGGGAAAAAAATGAGCAGCCTACAACTACACTGGTTTGCCCTTTTTCAAACAAGGGCGCATAGCATAATCTTGCATTCAGTAAATATTTGTTGAATACATCAAAAAAAAAAACACAAACTGGCCAAATGGTTAAAACCATCAAAAAATATCTGTTCTCATGTAATTTACATTCTAATATGATAGAAAAAGTTCTGTAATGAAAACAACCAAATTATTTCAAATTTTCACTCAAATGAATTTGAACTGGCTGTGCAATTAAAGGAAAAGAATGGAAATATTATTTTAGCTTTTCTAATTTGAAAATAAAGTGTCAGAAAACTTGTAACTGTAGTACAATTAATAAAAACCCAGAGACAGAAACTGGGGTTCAATCTGAAGGTCAGAAAAGCAAAACATTTATCTCTGGCTCTTACCTTGACCTCAGTCCAAAATGACAACCTTGTCTCCAGGAATCTCAGAATGAAACTGTGTGAGAAAGCCATCTCCTCCTGTTTTATATTCCTCTTTAGAGCTGGGACTAAAAGTGTGCACTACTACTGCCTGGTTTCTATGGCAAACTAGTATGGGTACTGGGATTAAAGATGTGTGTCACCACTGCCTGGTCTGTAATGCTGATCAGTATTGCTGTTTTACTCTCTGAACTTCAGGCAAGCCATATTTATTCAAATATAAATGAAACATCAGTATAGATCATGAAAAAATATAAGCACACGCAATCTTTGCAGAAGCAAGATCTAGTTCTATGACACTGCATCAGAACACAGTTGACATGAAGTCTTGCAGAGATGTCAGAGGTGAGTAAGTAGTCAGATGCATCTGAAAAAAGGAGATAAAATTCTTATTCCTGTATAGGTACGTTAAAATGAAGGACCTGTATGTATTTTTTCACATTACAGTAAAAAATATGTGCAGGATTTTAAGCAGAAGAATGGCATTATGTAACTCATACTTTTAAAGCTCTATCTAGCCTCCAGGAGAAAAACAGATGGAAAGAGGCAAAAACTCTGGAAACAGAATAGGTAAGGGGTAATGTGTTAGCTTATATTAAGGCAGAAACAGGAGCAGAAGAAATGTTAGATAACAGATAATAGGCTATGTCTGAGATGTATAAAATCGGTTTGCTGACTTGAAGTGTATGGTAAACAGAAATCACATATGGATTTCTTAATGAGAAAACGGATGATAGTATGTGACAGGGAAGGATAACAAAAGCTTGAAAAAAAGGAACAAATGCTCTAAGTACCTACTATGCCCCATCCCCCAAAATAAAATGAGATAAATATATAAGCTAGTTAAACAATACATCAAAACTCTTTTCATCATCACATGGGACTTTCTCAAAACTGTGTAACAATAAGGGCAAAACCAACACCTAAAAAACATCCTGTAATAGGTTCTTCTACCACCTCATAACAGAATAAAACCAGAAATCAATAGGAGAAGCTATACAAACATAAGGAGATTGAGTGATACACTTTCAGACAACTTAGGTTCTGAAAGAAATAACAGGAAAAATTTACCTATTCCTAGAACCAAATGAAATCTGTGCAACAAAACACCACCACAGTACTTCAAAGACAGAGAGCCACAAGAAAAAAATCAATTAAAAGAAGAAATAATGAAGTACAAAACTAAAATAAATGAAATAGGAAATAAAAGAACAATACAAAGGATCAATAAAACCAAACGGTTTCTTTGAAGAGATAAAAACACACTATTTCTTTAACAAGCTAAACAAAAGAAAGAACACAGATCAAAACGAATAAAAGCAGAGGCAGAAGGGGGCATTGCAACAGATGCCACAGAAACCCATGTGGTCCTTAAAGAGTGTTCAAGACTTATATTTAATACTTGCTCTTGACAAATGACTGAGTTCTGTTTAATTAAAATCTTTCTCTTAATGCTCTTAATTGAGAAATAAAACACTGCAAGGCCATTGTCAATTTTTCTTTATTAAAGACCCAAGTGTCTCATGATAATTAATTTTAACTACATGATTCAGGCACAAGAAACTAAAAGTTTATCCTTGAAATAAAAGTCCTAAGGAGAATTCAATATTACATCTTTAGAAGGATGGAGAATGTTAAGACTTTATAAATATCAAGTTAGTTTTTTAAATTATATTATACTAAATTTTATTATATACAAAGAAAGTCTTAAGAAATCCCAGTGGAAATAATTAGAAATTGTAACACAATTTAGATTGTAGCACTTTTAGATTACATAACTTAATCCATTTAAATACTAACAGAAAATAATCAGTATGTCTAAAAGTGTAAACTTCTAAAAATTTAAACTCATACTGAAAACAATCTATATAAGAGGTAGAGAAACAACCAAACAAAAAAAGTCCAATAAATCAACTGGCAGATTTTCCAAATATCTTCTACCCACTGAATCTAAGATGGAAATTAGAAAGATTGCTACCATAAGCCTTCAAGGAAACAGCATTTCAAAAAAAACAGAAGCAAGAAACATTTCACAAACAAGATACAACAGGATTCTGAGTCCTAGTTTGCTTTTCCATGGCTGTGATTAAACACTGACCAAAACAAACTTGGATAGGAAAGAGTTTATTTGGCTTACAGGTTACTGTCCATCATCAGAGCAGCCAAGGTAGGAACTCAATGTAGGAAGCTTGGGACAGAAACCAAGCAGAGACCACAGAAGAATCAGCTTACTAGCTAGCTTCCAGGCTCAGATGTAGCCTGATTTTTTTTTTTATAGAACCCAAGACCACCAGTCTAAGGATGGCATCACCCACATTGGGCTGGGCCCTCACAATCAATTTTTATTTAAGAAAATACTCCACAGATTAGCCTATAAGTATTTTGCAAGCAGGCAATTCCTCAACTGGCATCCTCTGTTCCTAGATGACTGTGGCTTGAGATTATCCTCTTCATATGGGGATAAGACTGCAATCTTATTCTTGAGAGGATTGGTTTCAGTCTAGGCTGAATGCTGAGAAAACCAGAAGAAATAAGTTCTCAAAGGTAGAGTTTAAAAGATGAGTAAAACCCATTCATAAGAAGCTACACTGATAAATTTTACAGAATTTCCACTGCAGTTTTAAATTAAAATATCATTGCATCATTTTGTACCATCCCTTTCCTTATTCCAAACCCTTCCATGTATAACAAACCCGACCTCTACACACACCCCACCTTGCATTCTTTCAACATCATGGCATCTATTTTTCTTTAGTTCTTATTGTTAAAAACACACAAATACACACACACACACCTCTGAACATATACATAGAAAATGATCAGAATGTGTACTACCAGCAGTAGGTATATGATTTCAGGGCTGATTACTTGGTATTGGGGGCTCTTTCTTGGAAAAACTAGTTCTGTTTTTAGCACTGTTCAGTTGCCTAATGTTTCTTGTCTAAGGGTTGGGTACCATGAGATTTCCCCTTCCATATTAGAAAGTATTTCACCAGCACACTTTCAATTATGCCTACCCTCACTCTGAAATGCCTTCATGGACCTATGCCAACACGTGAATTTCAGAGAACGCCAACAGTTTTATCTTAGTTGTAACCCTGACTTGCCTAGGTTTGCTATCTGTGTCCTTAGATAGAACCATCACAAGTGAGGATACTTTTACATCACCTGTCTTATAACTAAATACACAAAGTTCAGATGCTCAAAGCTCACATAGGCCTGGAGGCTGACAAAGTGACGTGTCACATGAACCTAATATATTACTTTCATAAAGAAAAATTTCATGATGGCTATGTGTATATCTATCCCTCCAGGTTGTCCCTTAAGTGTTGCAATCTAAAAGCTATTTAGGTTAAAAGTTATTGGTCTCAAAAATTAGACAACTCGTATAAGCTTGACAACTATAGAATCTGCTGTCTGATAAACAGTTGTGTGGCTAATAAGGACAATAAAATATAAAGAAAACAGCCTCTGTCAAATTCTGTTGCTGCCCAAAAAGGAAATGTCATTTCCAGATTCCCAGTTCTTGGATCTTACCTGTAGTGTTAACTGGTTTGACTTGATTTTTAACCTTCACTTCTAAGCTTGCTCAAAATCTTCAGAAAGGGAAAAGTATTTGGGTCTATGCATGATTACATTATCTGAACATTACAGACGTTGATGTATAACTTACTAGTTTACATTTTGTTTGTTTGTTTTTGTTTTTTATATTAATTTTTATTGAGCTCTACATTTTCCTTTGCTCCCCTCCCTGCCTTTCCCCTCTCCCCTTCAACTATCCTCCAGGGACCCCATTCTCCCAATTTACTCAGAAGATCTTGTCTTTTTCTACTTCCCATGTAGATTACATCTATGTAAGTCTCCTTTAGTGTCCTCATTGTTGTCTAAGTTCTCTGGGATTGTGGTTTGTAAGCTGGTTTTCTTTGCTTTATACTTAAAAACCACCTATGAGTGAGTAGTACATGTGATAATTGTCTTTCTGTCTGTGTTATCTCACTCAAAATAATGTTTTCTAGCTCCATCCATTTTTCTGCAAAATTCAAGATGTTATTTTTTTTTCTGCTGTGCAGTACTCCATTGTGTAAATGTACCACATTTTCCTTATCCATTCTAAACAGAGTCTCACCAAAGGAATCTAAAATTGCTGAAAGACACTTAAGGAAATGTTCAACATCCTTAGTCATCAGAGAAATGAAAATCAAAACAACTCTGAGATTCCATCTTATACCTGTAAGAATGGCCAGGATCAAAAACACCGAGGACAACTTATTGTGGGCAAAAGAGAACACTTCTGCATTGCGGGTGGGAAAGCAAGCTGGTACAGCCCCTTTGGATGTCAGTGTGGCAATTTTTCAGAAAATTAGGAAACAACCTTCCTCAAGACCCAGTAATACCACTTTTGGGTATATATCCAAAGGATGCTCAATCGTGCCAAAAGAACAAAAAAAAAAAAAAAAAAAAAGAAAGAAAGAAAGAAAGAAAGAAAGAAAGAAAGAAAGAAAGATAGTTTGGCCCTTGAAACCAGAACCAACTATGCCCCTGAGCAACTGAAACACTACACCAACCAATACCTGAGCATCCTGACCCAGAGCCAGTGAAAGAAACACACCCAGGATCTGAAAACAGGACCAGTAAAACAAACACTTTTAGGCTTGAACCCAGAACCAAAGAAACATGCCCTGACTCTGAAATCAGAGTCAAAGAAACACACTTTGTCTCTAGAACTAGAGCCAGTGAAAGAAATATGCCCTGGCCCCTAAACTAGAACTAAAAAGTTAAAAATGGCCAGTGAAAGAAACAGAGTTTGGCCCTGAAACCAAAGCTAACTCTGCCCCTGAACAACTAAACTAACCAATCCCTGAGAAGAAAAATTTCTCCCTGAGAAAATTCTACCCCCTAAGAAGTCCTATATAAGTCCCCCTTCCAGTTCAGGTGGGACTGCTGTACTTTCTCACCCTGGCAGAGGCCCACTCTCCTGGACTCCTCCTTCCCAAATAAATATCTTTCTCAAAAGAATCTTGGGTGAAGATCTTCATTCACTGGAGCGGAATAGAAGAACATTGCTGAGACATTAGGGTATAGTAGGGGCTGTTTGTTCATCCCAGATGCCCAGAACCAAAATAATCAAAGAGAAACTGTATTAATTAAAACACTGCTTGGTCCATTAGCTCTAGCTTCTTCTAGCTTATTGGATAACTCTTACATATTAATTTAACCCATTTCTAACAATCTGTATATCACCACAAGGCCATGGCCTACCAGCAAAACTTCAGCATGTCTATCACTGGTGGCAGCTCCATGGCGTCTGACTCTTCTTCTACCTCCCAGCATTCTATTTAGTTTTCCCTACCTAGCTCTGTTTCCCTATAGCTCTGTTATAGGCCCAAAGCAGTTCCTTTATTCATCAACCAATAAAAGCAACACACAGAAAGACCTTCCACACTATTAGGGGATTAACAGGAAAAAAAAAAAACCAACAACAAAAAACTTTGCTGAGATGTTCCTTTAAGGGGGTTAAACAAGGCTGAGAAGAAAAAAAAGTAACAACTTTTCTTTTCTGCAGGGGTTTCGCCTTTAGCAGACTGTAGCAGAAGAGGTAACATCTTGAACCTCAGCAGAAGCAGCAGCATATAGCTCTGCTAGGACATTCCCTTAGGTGAACAGAGCAGAGTTCAGCTGTAAGGCCTCTCTCTAGGAGAGGAGCAAGAGTGCTGTATCCTGTGAGGAGATTACTCCCCCCCCCCCCCCCCCCCCCCCGCACACTGCACCCCAGCTTCAGGAATTGCCTGACCTGCCGACAGATCTGAACTTTCTATTGAGGCTCCAGTCTCCAGAACTGTCCTTTTGCGGTTCTACCCTCCTGAGCTGTCCTACTGAGGCTCTAGGTTTCGCCTGGCTTCCTGACAAGTCAGGACATCTTTCCCTTCAGGGCTGAGGTGCCCTATTGCAGCTCTATTATTGTGGCTTCACCCCTTCAGAGCTGTCCCATTGCAGCACTAGGTATAGCCTGGCTTCCTGAAAAGTCAGGATACCTTTGCAGCTCCAGAGCTCTTAACAGTCACACTAGCTACACATACTTTAAAAAACTGTACTCTACTGAATTGAAAATCTAAAAAAAAAAAAAAAAAAATAGTTTTCTCAATGCATACCATTTACCAAGATTAAATCATAATCAGATAAGCTCAGTCACAGTCTCATTCTGAGATTCCTGGAGGCAGGATCACCATTTCAGATTGAGGTCAAGGTATGAGCCAGTGGCAGGCTGCTTTGCTTTTCTGATCTTCAGGATGAACCCAAATTTCTCTCTCTGAGCTTTTATTAATCGTGTTTTAGAAAGGAGTCAAAATATTTTTCTTTGCAGATGATATGATAGTAGATGAGTGACCCTAAAACTTGCACCAGGAAACTACTCAGCAAAGTAGGTTGACAAAAATTAACTCACAAAAATCAGTAGCCCTCCTATAAAAAATGACTAATAGACTGAAAAAGATATCAAGGAAACAACACCTTTCATAACAGCCTCAAAAAATATCCCAGAGTAACTCTGTCCAAGGAAGTGAAAGGCTTCTATGATTTAAAAAAATGGAAACTTTAAGATATTAAAAAAAAACCTTAGAAGATATGAGAAGATGGAAAGATCTCCCAGGTTCATGAGTCAGTAGGATTTATACAGAAAAATGGTCATCCTACCAAAAGCAATGTACAGATGGAATGTATTCCCCAACAAAATTCCAACACAACTCTTCCCATATGTGGAAAAGGTAGTTTGCAGCTTCATATGAAACACAAATAACCCAGAATAACTAATATAATCTTGAATGATAAGAACTGTGGGAGGTATCACTCAACCAAATTTTAAATTGGACTACGGAGCTATATAGTAATAAAAACAGTATAGTACTGCCACAGAAGCAGACGATACATTGATCAATGGAACAGAACTGAATACGCAGACATAAATCCACACACCTATGGACAACTGACAGGAATATTTTGCCTCCTGCCCTTTTCTGCTTCCTGACCAACCTGCCCTTTTCTCCATCGAACCATTGGCCATTTTGTGTTCTTCCTTGAACCAAAAACAATAAAGGAAATGATCATGGACTAAACCGTGAATCAAACTAAGCCAATCTTCCTGTTAAGCCATGTTTTTTAATTATTTTAATATAAATGGAAAACTGAATAATACATAGTTCATTTTGAAATTGCTTAGCCACTTGGGAAATCAACATGGAGTATCTCAAAAAATTGGGATTCAATCTATCTCAACACCCAGTAATACCACTCTTGGACATATACTCAAAGGATGTTCAATCCTACCACGAGGATACTTGCTCAATGTGTCCATAGCAGCGTTATTTGTAATGGCTAGAACCTGAATACAACCTACGTTGTTTCCAAAGAATGGACAAAAAAAAGGTAGTACGTTTACCCAATGGGGTATTACTCAGCTGTTAAAAACAGTAGCATCAGGAAATTTGAAAGAAAATGGATAGAACTAGATATAATCATCGTGCATGGGTAACCCAGACCCAGAAAGCAAACACAGTTATGTACTCGCTCATATTATAGTAAATTTATATATCACATTTATAATGAATATTAACCATAAATAAGAAGATAACCATGCTACAATCCATCAACCCAGAGAGGCTTGACAACAAGGAGGGCCCAAGTGGGGAAGGTATGGATCTCCAGGGAAGGGGAAATAGAGAAGAACTCCTTGGTAGACTGGGGGCGAATGGACATGAGAACTTGAAGGATCAGGTTTGGGGTGTGTGCAGAGGGAGAGAGTGCCGAGATAGGGTGCTTACCAGGTCGAATGGCAGCCTGATACAAGTGAAACTCCCACAAGTCTACAAGGATGGACCCAGCTAAGAATTCTGGGGGCAGTGGATGCATAGCCTGAAATGGCCATTCCCTGTGATCGGATTGGCCACTACCCAGGTTGTCATCAGAGAACCTTCATCCAGTAACTGAGGGAGGCAGATTCAGAGACCAATGGCCAAACATTAGGCCAAGCTTAGAGAGTCGTGTTAAGGAAAGGGAGGATGGATTGCAAGTGACATGGTGTCAGAGACATTGGAGGAACACCCACAATAACAGCTAGCCTGGTTCATGGGACTCTGAACTTCTCACAGACTCTGAACCAACAATCAAGGAGCCTGCATGGAACTGACTTAGACCCACTGCATATATGTGACAGTTATATAGCTTGGTCTATTTTTGTGACTCCTGGCAATGGGAGCAGGGGCTGTCTCTGGTGACTTGATTGGATCTTGTGCACTAATTCCTCATATTGGATTACCTTGCCCAGACTGAGTACAGGGAGAGGTGCTTGGTCTTACTGAAGCTTAATAGGCCATGTTTTACTGATGCCCATAGGAGGCCTGCCCCTTTCTGAGTGAATAGGGAGGAGGGATAGATTGGGGGAGGCACAAGAGAAGGGGATAAGGGAGTGGGAGGAGAGGAGTGAGGGGAAGTTCCAGTTGGGATGTAAAATAAATAAAACTTTTAAAAATTTAACTAAGAAAAGTGATCAGGTAACCCTGACACATAGGATAAAAACCACAGTGTAAGTTCTGGAAGAGTAGAAAACCTGTGGGAAAATGGCAAAAATATATAATAATAATTATTATTATTTTAATTAATATATAATAATCATATATTTTTTCAATATATATAAAATATACATTTTAATAAATAATAATTATTATTACTCTGTTTTTTGAAATAAAAATATCTCCCGCAAAACAGGTATCTCATCTAAAAGGATATGAAGTGGGCCAGGGAATGGATAAAATTAATACTAATCATTATTCTGCTCCATTCACAAAATCATAAGGTTGCAAAATGAAGTATTTGTATTTCTACATTGATTTTAATTTTATTTTTGTACTAAAAACAGCAAGATTTTCTGGAAATTGAGAATTTTATCTGTTTACTGACTGATCTTTCTCTGTAGATGCTTAATGGCCAATTGCATTTCAAGACAAATTATTACCCAAAGATAGAAAATTTTTTCCTTCTCTAACTGGGAGTTACTGGAAGGGAAGGTATTATACTCTAATAAAGTGTCAAATAAATTGAGAAAGTTATTCAGCAACAACAGTAACTGTTGAAGCAGTAGCTAAAGCTAATGGAGTCCATAATAGTGTCCTAAGTAGACAGGTCTTATGTCCATCTAAAAAAGAAGAAGAAATACCTCTTTCCTTGGACACACAGAAAAGAGACTACAAGGGGGCATAAGAAAGATGTTGGAGATTAGATGCTTGGAAGAATTCTCATCAGAAAGAACATTCTAGCACCACCTGCATCTTCAGCTGACATCATCAGAACTCTGAGAAAAGAAAAAGCAAATCTCCGCTCAAGCCAGTCTATGGATTTTTCACGACAGTTTAAGTACACAAATAGGCTTTTAGAATAGCAATAAACTGCAGACAAAACAGGCATCTTTCAATAGGGGACTAGGTAACTGCCTAGTCATCTGCAGGAAGAACATCACCAAAAGATATCACATGGCAATGAAAAGAATCTGTGACTACAGTGGCTTCTGGCAACAGATAGAATTGACCAATTTATCACAAACATATAATGAATTAATATTTGTTTAGAGATAAATATGTCAGAAAACAAAGAACTGTGGTTCATTCATCATTATAGATAATAAGTACAATTTTTATATAAAACATTAAAGATTTAATGTTAAAAAAATTTAATTTCAGAGATAGCTGTCTATGATTTGGTATAATTGTTTATATTCCTTATAATTGTTTAATAAAGCTGCTTAATTCTATAGGCTCTCAGTACTGTCTTTCAGAATTACCTATAGAGCTTCAAATACTATCTTCACAATCTATGTGGGCTCTACTTTAGTGACTGGGAATCAATCAGCAGTCAAGGCTCTGAGATTCTAAAAGGTTCTACAGGCAATCCTGACAGACGGAATGAAAACATATTGTTATAAGAACTCTGTTCTATTATAAAGCCTTATTGTACAAAACAACCTAAAATTTGCAACTTTAAGAAACTTATTTAAAAGTAATAAAAACACAAAATGAAATGTTGTAAAATGATTAAAGAAATGATAAAGCAGAAATAACAATGGACACAGAGAAAGTATTCCAGGATATGTATGCTGTAGGAAATCCTACAGACAGAAGTTACTCGCCCACTGGAGCATGGTCTCTTGAACTATTTAGGCCTATGTAAATCATGTGTCCTGCCTCTTTTCTGGCTGGGGAATATGGTTTCTGTTCTCCATTCCAGCAGAGGATTCTGATTAGTGAGTCTACCCATAAATAAATAACTGTCTATTATTCTCAATTTTGAACTAGTGTGGGATTTCTTCATGTGTAGGTATGTATTTGTGTATAATTCCATTTAAAAAGACAAAAATATAAGTGTATATTGAAAGAATTTTAGTCATTCTGTAGGTATATTTTGTTACTTTATGCTCCTCTTTTCATTTGCCTGTATTTGATATTTCTGAATATCTATATACTATTTACATATTAAAAGGAAGCAGTTACAGTTTTGCTATTAATTAAAAAGAATTAACCAAAATTTTTATTTCTATCTAGTTCATTTATTTTTTTTGTCTCAAAATAAGACATAAATTTAATTGTTGATGTGGCATTAACAATAATGTCAAAACTTTATTTTAATCATTTAATACTTATAATTGTGCATCTATGGCTATTCATATAAGGAAACAGACAATGCAGAAGATTTAACTACTTAAATTTGAAATACATATACAGAAAATATAAAACAGCATTTTAAAATAGAAGACCTTTGCTTGAATTTTCTTTTGCTTTCCCTCTCATTTTCACACTGTCTGTTCTATTCTAATTATATATTATCTAGTTCATTTAATTAAAATGTAATTGTATTATTTCCTTCCTCCAACTCCTCTCATGTCCCCACTCCATTCAATCCCTCTCAAACTCATGTCCTCTTTCTCTTCAATTATATACATGTACTCATATCTTTAAGATCTTTATGTCTATATGACTGCCAACATGTATGTATGTGCATCACGTGTGCTTAGTACCCACAGAGATCCTCTAGAACTGGAGTTACAGGCAGTTGTGAAGCTCCATGTGGGGGCTGCAAATGAACCCCTGACCTCTGCAAGAGCAGCAAGTGTTCTCTTAACCATAAGCTATCTTTCAAACCCCAAGCAACTGCATCCTCCTAATGCAACAGTAAATACTAGGGACACATTAAGTGATACTTTACTTTGAAATAAAGCAAATGCTGATACAAGTATACTATTCAGAAACCTTCTAGATAAGTTTAAACTTTCTCAACAATTAAGTTATAGAAAATTAAAGAACTTAAAATTTGTTCACCCAAGCAAGAAAGTACTTTATTATATTTGATGATCATTTGATATGTCAATATAATATATCACACCTTTAAAATATTTAAGTAAGCTCAACTGAGTTAAGCTTTTTTTAAAAAAAAAACAATCAGCTGAAGGGTGATTCTGATTCTTTTTTTTTTTTAATTCTCTACTTTTTTGGGAACCTGCCAACCAGTTCCCAGATTACTCATACACAGAGAGGCTTATTCTTATTTATAAATGTCTGACCTTAGCTTGGCTTGTTTCTAAGCACTTTTTCTTAAATTATAGCATCAACCTTTTTCCTCTGGGCTTTTATCTTTCTCTTACTTCTGTATACGTTACTTTCACTCTTACTCTGTGTGGCTGGGTGGCTGGCCCCTGACATCCTCCTCTTCTTGTTCTATCTTGCTCCTTCTTCCAGAGTTCTCCTTTTATATATTCTCTCTGCCTGCCAGCCCTGCCTATCCTTTCTCCTGCCTCACTATTGGCCACTCAGCTTTTTATTAGACCATCAGGTGTTTTAGACAGGCAAAGAATCACAGCTTCACAGAGTTAAACAAATGCAGCATAAACAAAAGCAACACATCTTTACATTAATAAACAAATGTTCCACAGCATAAACAAAAGTAACACAGCTTAAAATAATATTCCATAACAGAAGGGCAGGGAAGATGGGTAAGACAGTACATGCTTACTAAAGAAGCATGAGTTTGGCTACCCAGCACCTACATTTAAAATAAAATGGCACAGAAGCACACGACTGTTGTCTAGCTTGGGCAAGTGAGAAAAGCACTTGTACCCAAATGTGCATATACACACACATGAGCACATACATGCAAAAATTTAGTTGTAGTGACCAAAATGAACAAAAGATAAACAAATGTAATGCAAAGGCACATATTACATGTTACATGTATGAAGAAAGGCATGCATCCTTTTCGCCATTTATACTCCAACAGCCTACTTCTTAAACAACCAGTTATCTATATTCTTAACTAGATTCATTAACCAATGATAACTTTCATACTCAAAAGCTCATCTTACCTCATCTAAGTCTTGGATATAAACTGGCTTTTCCTCAAAGCCAACTGGCATTGGTTCACTATAAGGGATCCGTACTTCTTCATACAGCTTGGTATTCTCTCTTTGAATTCCTTCTGGTAAAATCATCTATAAGCATCAAAAATAAAGTTCCAATAAAATAAAAACAACTGCTCTGGTAAGATTTTAGTTAAATTAGAGATGATGACAAAATGTTACTGGTTTTATGACAAAGTCCTAACAAATAAATCCAGCTAATACAAAAAAATAAATCTAAATGAGAGAAAAATAAACATGAACTATACCTACAAACATTAAGAAATCGGGTATCTCATGATACACAGAGCACAGTAAGGTGATGAACTGAAAGTACACACTAGCTACACAGTATTCTTGAGCACAAATGTTCTCTCATAACCAGAAAAATATGTAACAGTCTAAGTTTAACCAGTCAATGAAACAATGGATACAATTCATAAATACAAACTGAAACAATCAAAAAAATGTGAATATGTTCTGAATACTGAACATATTTAAATTTGCTAAAATACAAAACATATTTAAATATATTTCAGGAACTTAAAAGATATACTGCAATACTCCATTTTTCCTATTATTTTCACATTTAATTCCGCATATTGTATCTAATGGAAATATAGTCAAGGACACAAGGAAATATCTATGCAGGCATTTCCTCAGAAAATACCTGTTTCCAAAAGTGGTTATATTACAATGACATACCTTGGCACCAGCAATGAATGCTGATGTTTCTCGGGCCTCAGCCTGGGAATCATAAACATGGGGATAACGGATTTTTTCAACCTCCATGTCTCTCTGCCTGCCCAGAATTGGAGCACTTCTAGCATTCAGAAGTGCCTGTTCTCTATAAATAAAAAGGTAAATAAATAAAAAGCCAGATTTGACACTATCATTTTAAAAATAAAGTCATATACCTAAACGAAGCCATTATGATAGTTATTCTAAGTACTCCATTAAAAAGACAGAACCTCAACTACAAAGGGAGATATTAGCAACCTAGAAGTTTTAGGAGAAATAAATATGTTTTAAGTATCCAGTTGCTACTTTAACAGAAGAGTTAGTAAGGATGGTTTGCTACTTTTTAACTGTAATTTTGCTACTGTTATGAATATCAATGTAAATATTTTGGAGATAGAGGTTTGCCAAGGGGCTGACAACAGATGGAGACCCACAGGTTCAAAACTGCTAATTTAAACAAATACATCAATCATTTTCATTTTTCAATAACAAGGAAATAACATATCATTAAATTGAAAACAAAAATATGTAAACGTATATCCCTGTAGCGCTCATGTAACTTAACTGAAAAGTGTATACTGGGCAACTTAGACTAGCCCACCACTATAAATGAAATGTTTCACTTACAGGAATTCAATCAAGACTTGCTTAAAGAGTGATTGTTTTACTTTGTCATAGAAAGCAAGGTTGTAAGAGAATCACCAAATTACTAAAAAACTAAAGAACAAATTACAAGTAAAATCACACCACTTTCACGTTTTCAGCACCTGACTTTTACTACCTGTGTATCCGGAGTTCCTTAGGATCAAAGGACAAAAGTCCTTCCCCAGAAGCCTCCCCATCCTCTCCAGCCTTTTTTTGTCTGGAAATCCTTTTTTCTTCACGGCGATACAGTTTCATTAACTGTTTTTCTTGTTCAGACTGAATAGTGACTTGACATCCATAATTAGGCTTGGCATTCTCTCCTAAAATTTTTTTACAACTATCTGTAAAGTAATTTAAAAATATAATGAATTATAAATCTCAGACATGACCTTTATGAAAATCATTTTCCCCCACAAAAACATAACAAAATCCAATTCTCTAACAACTCACCTTTTATAGCTGATTTACTCCATTATATATTTTTAAAACATTAAAAACATGGTATCTACATAATATTGCATAGGAACTTAAGAAAAATCAGCAGAAGTTTCTTTTTAATGATTCAGTACTGTAAGGGATACTGAGAACATTTAATTTTTCATATAACATCAGAATGGCAAAAATTGCATATTTTTATAATAATTTGTTTATGATTTTAAATACATAATTATCAATTTTAAATTAATTTACTATTTCTGTGACAAAATAATAATGTTATATATTAAATACAACTTTCCTCTAAGTAATTAGCCTTGCTATTCTAGATTATACATTTATTACTTTTCACAGCTCAGGATATATCCATAGACAATGGTCAAAACAACATTACTGTCCACCTTCTTATAGAAACGCAGGAGAAATAAATCAACCAAAGCTTACTGTTTATGAAGTATGAGTTAAGTTTGTGTGTGATCATCTCAATATTCAGGATGTTTTCCAAACATGATTGCCTTCTGTGGCTATTTATTTATTTGGTTTGGTTTTTTGAGACTGGGTTTCTCTTAACAGTACTGGCTGCCATTGCATCTGCTTTGTAGACCAGGCAGGCCTTGAACTCTGTGTAACAGTCCTGGCTGCCCATGCAACTGCATTGTAGACCAGGCTGGCCTTGAACTCACAGCAATCTACTTGTCTCTGTTTCCTGAATACTGGGATTAAAGGTACATGCCACTACCACTCCATGCCTTTTGTGTTTAGTTAAAGTCTTTCCAAGTCCCTACAGTTCAGAAGGAACCAACAGAACTTCCACTAAAAGGAGTCAAAGTCAGTAAGCATTTACAATATTGAGAATTCAGCACAACGAGGCTAGGAAGACAATACCAAATAAGACTTATCTATACACTGAACAGAGCACAGGTACAACGTATTGTATCAAATGGCAAAAATTCAAATTAGAACAGGGGAGGTATTAAACAAAGCACCAAGACAGTAAAATGAGGTTCAAATTTATTCTTAGTCAAATCTTAAAATTTCTCACACACTGCACCCTTATATAACTTAGAGTAAACCTTTTTAATTCTCAATCACATAAAATAATCTCCTAAAATGTGGCTTTATTAGCATTAGAACATATGTTTCAAAAGTATAAAAGAAGAAAGACTTTGACCTACAATAACCTGAAATTTTATATCTTTAATAAAAATTTTGTCTTGTCTCATACACCTCACATTCTACACAATAGCATATAATTTATAATTAACTTT
This sequence comes from Myodes glareolus, assembly GCF_982192425.1. Lineage (NCBI taxonomy): Eukaryota > Metazoa > Chordata > Mammalia > Rodentia > Cricetidae > Myodes > Myodes glareolus. Next base: position 80,195,581 of record NC_142026.1, read on the forward strand.
CAATGCCAAAAAATCCAGATTAAGAAAGCTTTCACATGTACTGATAGGTGAATCTCCAATACAGGAGGCCCCAAGGGCTTCGGCTCCTGAATGCCTCTTGTGACCACTGTGCCTTTACAAGTTTGTCACTGCAAGTTTTGTCTGGTATCTGGCATAATGTGAATGGCTCTGAGGGGATTCCCACTCCCTTTAATGCAGTGTGATTAGCTCATGGATATATCCCCATTCTATTGTGCATTTTTTCCTGTGAATTATTATAAAGATGATTTCCTCTTAAGCTATACTGTTTAACGGAATTAATGATTTTATACCCAGGTCCATATCCAGGATTTGGGAGTTGACCCACCCAAACATCTACCCCATCTATGAGCTGTTGGAGCACGTGAAGGGACTGACTGGTCCTGAGGAATGGTTGCTAGGCTATCTGAGAAAAATTTCAGTGAGGGTCCAGTAGCGATGGTGTACCAGAAGGCAGAGGCCTTGAACAAGACCAACAACTCATTGCAATGAATATTTGCAAGGAAAGGTATTTAGGCAAAAGGATATACTGCATGACATGCTACAGGTCCCAAGGCCACTACAAAAAGAGTACATGACGGAGAGAAGCAAAAGATGGAGGAATGAAGTGTCTTTTTTTCCTTTCTTTTTGAAATCTTCTTTGGTAGGGGCAGGCTACAAGGATGGTGGGTGGACATGGAAAAACTAAGAAATCAGTGAGATTGCGGTGCCTGATGTATATCTCCCAAAGAATCAATAAAATTAATGTTAATTAAAATTATGCAAGATAAAGTATTTTGCTCAAATAAGCAAAATTTTCAAGAATATAGCTAGTTATAAATAGAAGCAGCATTAACAACAATCCTATAAAGGATAAAAGTAAAAGCCATGTGAGAAGAGTAGAAAACATTTCTCAGACAGATATCTAAAATACACTTATGAACAATTTAAATTTAGTTTTGGGACTAGGAAAGGAGCTCAATGGTAGAATTCTTGCCGAGCATGTATGAAGCCCTAAATTCAATTTCCAGCACTGAAAAAAAATTAATATTTAGTGTTGACTAAAAAATACATTGTTTCTATGTTATCATTATAGAACAAATTATGTAAAATGAGAAAGAATATGATCATAACTGGGATTACTAACTACTCTTTGACACACTACAACTTTAAAAAATGTGAAACTATAATTCATGTATATGGTGGTAGTAACATTTAGAATACTAACCAAGATAACACAAACTTTTCAGAACTTATAAATTTCAGGATTGAAGTATGAACTACTATTACTTATGAAAAAATAAACTGTTTACAAATAAAGAGGGTTTATCTGTTCTTAAATTCTGCTGGTTTCCTCCAGCATGTAAATGGAATCCCTGTGGTCAGGGCAGTATGAAATTAGCTCTTCCATGTATGTGAAGAGCTCAGAGCGTCTCATAAAAGACCAAATTGCTAAATTTCAAATATCTAAGTTTCTAATAATCTTTTATTTTGGATTTCATTAATTTTATTGAAAGTTATATTTCTTAGTTCCAGATATAACAGTAGTTGGTTAAATTACTTCTGTCCACTCAAATCAATGTTTCCAAAATTGAAGCATAATCAGCCTTTTGAAAGAACTTAAAAGGCGTAAATGAAGCACGATTTACAAGGTTAAGGATAAAATACACTGTTCCTTGGTTTATTTTTTTGGTGAGAATGTACCTGTCAAAACGGTTACAGTCACTCTGGGTGGACTCAGGTTGCACATGGCAACACGGAGCTGCCTACAATTTACCAGTGCAGATCTTATATTCAGGGCCAGCATGGAGAATTATTATGAAAATTCGATCCTATAGGCCAATGGTATTGGGGTAACTTACCCCTATGGGCATGGTCTTCTCTGGGTACATGATCAGATAAGAACTGAGGGCAAGGTCATGTGTTCTCTCTAGGCCGATGAGGGAATTGGCAGAGCTACATGTTGGTACCCTTGGCCCTTGATGAACAGAGGTTATGAGGTTACAGGCGGCAGCAGAGAGTTGGATCCCTGGCAGGATGGGCGGAGCAGCTGCAGATGTGACTAGACTCCTCCTTCTCTGTTTTGGAATCTTTGTCCACAGATTTGATATAATAAAAGATAAAACAGTCTTAAAATTTTCTGCTTTGGAGAATCTGAACACTACCTTTATGGTCTTATAATTATGGTGATGCTTCCTTAACTTCCCTAAAGACATTGCAGAAGAATTCTTGCAAATATATTCCTTTTAAAACAAAATTCTACATTAGAAACAGTGGCAGTTTTATAAAAATAGTCCATAGTAAAAGCTTCTGGAGTGTTTTATAAAGCCTGAACTAAGTTTAGTGCAAAAAACAAAATTTTCATTCAGTTACTAATAGAGTAGAAATAAATTTTCTCAAATGGAACTAGACTGAGACAGAAATTATGTAGAACTTTTATTATGGATACAAGCAACCTGTTCTCTATAAGAAATACTAAAGATAACAAATTTTTAAAACCTGTGGTATCTGGTTTATAAAACACCTACAAACTTAAATGTAGTTCTTATATAGCAATAAAAATCCCTCCTCTAAATTAGGTATTACTTGGCTATGGGTGTCAATTAACCATTTACTATTTAAAATATTACCCCTTATAAAGCCTTAAAAGGGCATTTGTAAAACGTTGGTTTCATGTAATCCTTGTAATTATTTAAATTTCGAGATTTAAATTAAGTACCTCAAGGTTTTCAATACCACTTAAATTGATCTAATCTAGGGTCTTAAGTCGATATTAAAATGAAGGTTCACAGTTTTACTTCACATTCATATCTTTGGTCTGGAACTGAATGTTTGGTGGGTATCTTAGGTTTTTCTTGCTGTGAGAAGACACCATGACCATGGCACCTCTTATAAAGAAAACATTTAATTGGGGTGGCTCCCTTACAGTTTCAGAGCTTCAGTCCATTATCTTCAGGGCTGAGACCTTGACAGCCTACAGGCAGACATATGGCAGGAGCTGAGACTCCTACATCTTCTTGACTCATGGGGTGGTTTCTGAGCCTAAGAAACCTCAAAGTCTGCCCACATAGTGAGACATTTTCTCCAATAAGGCTAAACTCACCACCAACAAAGCCACACCTCCTAATTGCGCCACTCCCTATGAACTTCTGGGGGACAAATATATTCAAACCACCACAGTGGGTGAATTAGAATCTAAGTATAGAATCAAATCTAACTATCATCTAACTATCCCTAGAATCAGTTTTCCCAACTCCAACTTAGGCCATTATGATAACCTGATGATGGACTTGAGATTTCATAGCTTAAATTCTGTACCATCAGAAACTCACAGTGAGAATTACAAGAAAAAAAAAAATCAGTAAACAGGTTTTGTTGCTGCTGCTGCAATTATACTGCTTAAGCAAACAGCAAAAAATGCAATGTAACAGAAATTTGCCTAAATACTCTTAGCTGCTAATGGTGAATAGGTGATCTCTAAGATGCATGATTTTGTATTTACTGCGGAAAGAGAGGAGCCTATGAATGTCAGAGAAGAAGATCCCAGGGAGGACCATGTTTCTAACAATTGTAATGCAATCCCAGCCTTCTAAGAACATTTATTAGAATTAGAGAAGAATCATAAGTAACTTTGGATTTAAATAAAGGCTGTTTCCATCAGGCCTTTTTAGTGCCATCACCAGAGGAAAAAAAATGAAATGACATAAATAGAAAATAAGCAAAGTGCAGGCAATATAAATGGACATTAAAAGTATACAATTCCATATAGTCTTATGATTTTTTTAAATCCCAGTTAATAAGGCTGGCAAGGAAAAGTTGACCAAAAGTTTCAAGAAATTTCATTTTTACTTTGCTATTTGAAACCAGAGTTTGGCAGCCCTATGGGCAAGATACCTCAGGTAGCTTTTATTTTATTATTTTGCTTTTTATCCAACTGTCCCTAATCTGGGGGAAGTTTAAATACATACAATATCTGGTGTTCCACTGTCTAAGTGTAATAGTAGCATAGCAGTTGTAAGGGTGACTGTCAATGTTCTGACCTGTACTCATAGGAGTTTACAGGGCATTGACCCGAGGTACACAATTTCCTGAAGCTGTTAAGGAAAAGGCTTATACAGTGTTCTTGTTGTCTTTTCTCTCCTTTCTCTCTCTCCCTTCCCCTTCTTCCCCATTCTACCTTCCTCTCTTCTCTTCTGTGTGTGCACGTGTGTGTGTGGGGGTGTGTGTGTGTGGTGTGTAATGAATAATGCAACAAAATGTTAATGAGAGGTAAAACTACATAGGTACAGTCAAATATTTCAAGAATCTACTGTATTATAATTTAAGAGGTTTAAAAATGTTTAAAATAAAAAGTTGGAAGCAAACTATAATACTACTGGGTATATAATAAATAATATATGTATTCATGCTTTTAAAATAATCTTCCATATTGCTTAAGATGCCAACCCTCCTCCCCCAAAAAATGCTATGCCCAAACACTAATATATCCTATTTGTGTCATTTATGTATGTTTCATGGTCTGTTATGTCTCAATTTTATATAAAAGAATGGCATTAGTAATACCAAAAGGACATAAAATGCACAATTATATCTAAAAGGCTTATTAGCCAACAAATCTTTTCTAAAACACATTGTTTTTGAATTTCAATGAGCTATAAAGAAATATAACCATATCTAGCCCCATTACTCCACTCCATCTTCCTCCATAGCCTTCCAACATGTCCCATTCCAAACTTAATGTTTTTTCAAATAATTCACTAAGTCCAGTTAGTAACTAGTGTATACACAGGTTTAAATATAAGCTGAAATTACTACCAAACTCTTACCTTGAAGAACCTGAAACTTATGATCACTTGAGGAATTAAGAAATCGATCTACAATTGTAATTCTGTTCTGGAGGAGCTTCTCAATCAGATCGAGTCCTTCAGGTCCCAGCAATTCAAAAAGCTTTAAAAGAAGATAACAAAATGAACTTTTACTCATTTACACCCCTTACAACAAAATGATGAGGTCAAACTAATCATATGCAGAACACAATATTTAAAAAAGAAATCAACTTGTAAAAGAAAATTCTGTATCTACAATGGCAAAGAATGTCCAGAACCTGTATAACGACTACTTCTGATTACATAATTAAAGATCATAATTCTGTTTTTAAAAACAATTATAATTTGAATACGTAACTTCATCATAGAAAAAATTGCTATTCTTAAGTTTTCTCTGGTATAATCAATAAAATTCTAAAATTTAATTTACTTTCCACATTTTTCTGGCTTTTACAAAGACTGTATATTACCAGCTACCAAAAAGTTTACTATAACAGCTATCATTTTAGAGTTAAAAATAGGTTGAACATTTAAATCAATTATGATTGGTTACCAAATTTTACAAATAATTTATCAAACAAATCCGTACTCTGAAACACAGTTCAGAAAAGTTCTCATGCAAATATTACTTGCCTATGAAGAAACTGTCAAAGATCAAGTTGGTTTCAGACACGGAAGAAAAACAAATGTTAGGGTTCAGAGCCTTCAACTAGCTCAATATATATAGCATGCTTCTTCTAGAAAGGATTCAGGCTTAAGTATGAGCTGAAATGACATGCATACACTATTTCTTTTTCAAAAATGCTACACTCTACACTCCCATGTGAGAAAGTCACATTAATCAAATTCTGTTAATATAGAATCCATATACAAAATCATAAGACAAAAACTTATGCTGAGTATATATGATTTATTAAATATAAAGTATTTTTGCTGTTTAATGATGTTATATAAGCAAAAGGAAAATAAAACAACATGAATTATGAAGAATGATCCTGTCTTATCAACTCTAAAGGTATCAATAGTATACAAACATTTATTATATGTCAAAACTATGATTAGCAGTAATACTACAAGATCTGGCATACCAAACATTTCAAATATAAGTACTAACATTACTTGATTTTATAAAACCTAAACTTAGGAAATTTTCATCTGTATATCCAAGGTTATACTGATAATAGAAAAGCAAAGTTCATAGTGACAACTCTCTGAATCTGAACATAAGTGGAATATTTTACAGAAAACCATTGGGATACACATGAACAAAGTAGGGTTATGTCTAAAACACAGAACTAACAAGTGATCACTGATTTCAGGAAAGCCTGAATTACATAGCAAGGTCCCCTGGACAGAAAAAGATCAAGGTTTTTTGTTGTTGATAATGATATATTATCCTTCAACTGCTAGGACTTTTAAAACTTTGCAGGCTATCTGGACATCCTGAAAACGGTTAGCATTCAAGAATAAGAAATATAGAACTGAACAGAGAATTCACAACACATGAACTTCGAATGGCCAGAAGACACTTAAGGTCATGCTCAACCTCCTTAGCGATCAGGGACATGCAAATCAAAACCACTTTGAGATACCATCTTACACCTGTCAGAATAGCTAAACTCAAAAACACCAATGATAGCCTATGCTGGAGAGGATGTGGAGTGAGGGGAACACTCATCCATTGTTGGTGGGAATGCAAACGTGTACAGCCGCTGTGGAAATCAGTGTGGCGGTTTCTCAGGAAACTGGGAGTCAACCTCCCTCAGGACCCAGCAATTCCACTCTTGGGAATATACCCAAGAGATGCCCTATCATACTACAAAAGTATTTGTTCAACTATGTTCATAGCTGCATTATTTGTAATAGCCAGAACCTGGAAACAACCTAGGTGCCCCTCAATAGAAGAATGATTAAAAAAGGTGTGGAACATATACACATTAGAGTTTTACTCAGCGGTAAAAAAAACAATGACATCTTGAATTTTGCATGCAAATGGATGGAAATAGAAAACGCTTTACTGAGTGAGGTAACCCAGACCCAAAAAGAGGAATATGGTATGTACTCACTCATAAGTGGATTCTAACCATAGTTAAAGGTCTTTGAGTCTATAATTTGTGATCCTAGAGAAGCTAAATATGAAGGTGAACCTGAAGGAAATCATATAGTTATCCTCCTGGATATTAGAAGTAGGCAAGATTGCCAGGCAAACTTGGGTGCATGGGGGGTGGGGGGCTGGAAGTAAGGGAAGATGGTTAGGGAGAGGGGAGAGGGGGAGGATTGGGGATGGCTTGGGGGAATGGGAGGGGGGGAGGGAGGAATGATGGTTATGGGAGCAGGGAAGTTTATATCTCAACTAAGGGAGCCATTTTAGGGTTTGCAAGAGACTTGATTCTGGAGGGGTTCCCAGGCCCAAGGAGAGGTTCGCAGATTGTACTCTGGGCAGCAGAGGAGAGGGTGCCTGAACTGGCTTTGGCCCATAACCATACTGATGAATATTTTGCTTGTCACCACAGAACCTTCATATGGCGATGGATGGAGATAGAGACAGAGACACATATTGGAACACTGGACTTAACTCCCTAGGTCCAAATGAGAAGCAGAGGGAGGGAGATCGTGAGCAAGGAAAGCAAAATCAGAGGGGGCCTTCATCCGATGATGGATGGAAATAGAGACGGAGACCCACATTGGAGCACTGGAAGTCAGGACCACGAAGGGTGCGTTCACCCACTGATACAAGGGGACTGATCGAATGAGAGCTCACCAAGGCCAGCTGGACTGGGACTGAACGAGCATGTGATCAAACCGGATTCTCTGAATGTGGCTGACATGGGGGCTGACTGAGCCCCCAAGGTCCAAATGAAGACTGAGAAGCCATTGAAAATGGCACTGGGTCTTGTTTCGTCTGCATGGACTGGCTTTTTGGGATCCTGGCCTGTTTGAAAGCTCACCTTCCTGGACCTGGAGGGAGGGGGGAGGAACTTGGATTTCCCACAGGACAGGAAACCCTGACTGCTCTTGGGAATGGTGAGGGAGGAGGAGAGGGAGTGGGGGGAGCGGGAGGGTATTGGGAGGAGGGGAGGAAGTGGAAAGAGTGTTTTTGGATACTTGAATAAACAAGTCTAATGGAAAAAAAATAAGAAATATAACTAAATCCTCATAATAATTCTAAGTAATTGAAAGAAATACTGACATATGAAAAGCTGAAAACAGACAAATGACCAAGGAAAAATTAATGGGATGCAGATAATTAGAAGGAGGAAGCAGTTGGGCTACAATAAACAAACAAATAAATAAATAATCACCCAGGATTCCTGCCAACTGATTCCAGGCCCCATATCTGCTTCACCCAGAGATCAGGCTAGCATCCTGAACCCCAGTTAACATTGCCCGCAAACCTGCCCTTGCCAGCCCAATATAACTCCAACAGTCCCAACTCTCCTTTTCACCACTTCCAGAAATGATATTTAACTTGTATTTTAATAAATAAAGCTTGCCTGAAGATCAGAACACAAAACAGCCACACTGGTCAGTCATTCAGGCCAGGAAGAGGTGGCATACACCTTAATCCCAGCAGCTACACTAGTTAGACATAGAGGTTAGGTGGTGGTGGTGCACAGCTTTAATACTAACACTAGAAAGGAACATAAACCAAAATGAGACAGGAACTAGTCTTTCAGTCTGAACGTTTCATAGAGGTAAGAACTCTCTAGTGGCTTGGCTGTTTTGTTTGTCTGATCTTCAGGAACAAGACAAGGCTGTACTGCTAGAACAATAAGGCAACCAAAAGAAAGTAAAAGGGAATAGAAATTCGAAAGGAAGAAGTTATTACCAGGTGAAATGATAGTATACATAAGCAACCACCCACCCAAATTCAACCAAGAAACTCCTAGAGCAGATAAACACCTTTAGTGAAATGACTGAATATATGATTAACTGAAAAAAAGTAGCCCCCCTATATACAAACAATAAAAGGGCTGAGAAAAAAACATCAGAGAACCAACATCCCTCACAATAGCTAAAATAATATAAAATATTTTGGCATTATTCTAACCAAGCAAGCGAAGAACCTATATGGCATGAACTTCAAATCTCTGAAAACAGAAATTGGATAGGATATCAGAAGATAGATAGATCTCCCGGGCTCATGAATTGGAAAGAATAATATTGTAAAATGGTACCATCTTTCCAAAAGCAATTTATGGATTCAAAACAACCCCCATTAAAACACCAACACAATTTTTTACAGAGCTTGAAAGAACAATACTCAACTTCATATGTAAAAATCAAAAACCCAGGATAGCTAAAACCATCCTATACAATAAAAGAACTTGCAGAGGTATCACCATCCCAGATTTCAAGCTCTACTACAGAGCTATAGTGATAAAAAGAGCATGTTAGTGGCATAAAAACAGACACTTGGATCAATGGAATCAAATCGAGTGTCAGAGGTAAATCCACACACCTATGGACATCTAATTCTCAACAAAGAAGCCAAAATTATACAATGGAAGAAAGAAAGCACTTTCAACAAATGGTATTGATCTAACTGAATGTCAGCATACAGAAGAATGCAAATAGATCCTTATCTATCACCCCCGTATAAAACTCAAATCCAAGTGGATAAAAGACCTCAAAATAAATCCTGATACACCAATCCTCATAGAAGAGAAAGTGGCAAGAGCCTTGAATACATTATTGGCACAGGATACAGCTTCCTTACTAAACCACCAATAGCAAAGATTGACAGTTAAGAAATGGGACCTCATGAAACTAAAAACTTCTCTGTAAGGCAAAGGACACAGCAATCTCCAGAATGGGAAAAGATCTTCACCATCCCCACATGTGACAGAGGGTTGATTACCAAAATAAATAAAAAACTTAAGAATCTTGACATAAAAAAAAACAGTCCAATTTAAAAAGTGGAGTGCAGATTGAAACAGAGAGAATTCTCAACAAAAGAATCTCAAATGTCAGAGAAACACTTAAAGAAATACTAAACATCCTAAGCCCTCAGGAAAATGCAAATTAAAACAACTTTGAGCTTCCATCTCAGAATGGCCAAAATCAAAACCACAAGCATATGTTGGAGAGGATGTAGAGCAAAGGGAACACGGCTCCATTTCTGACAGGAGTATGTGTGTACACACACACACACACACACACACACACACACACACATTTAGGTATATAAACTTGTATAGTCATCTTGGAAATCAGGATAGCAGATTCCCAAAAACTGGAAATCAGTCTACCACAAGACACAGCTATACCACTCTTAGGCATACACCCAAAGAATGTTCAATCATACCACAAGGACATTTGTTCAACTATGTTCATAGTAGCTTTATTTGCAATAGTTAGAATCCGAAAACATTCCAGATGTTCCTAAACTGAAGAATGGATAAAGAAAATGTGGTACACTTATATAATGGAGTACTACTCTTTTATCAAAAACAATGGCATCATGAAATTCAAAGACAAATGCATAGAACTAGAAAAAAATCATCCTGAGAAAGGTAATCCAGACATAGAAAGACAAATATGGTATGTATGCACTTAAGTGGATATTAGGTGTAAAGGATAACCATACTAACAAGGAAGGCGCAAAAGGAACTCTTGGGAAATAGAAGAGATTTTATGAGTGTACTGGGGGTAGGTGGTGATGCGATCAGGTGGCTGTAGAGTGCAGGGGAGAGTACTGAAAGAGCCAACTGGAAAGTGGGTCATTTTAGTGTCAAAAAGAAACCTCGTGCAAAAGAAACTCCCAGAAATCTAGAAGGATGATCCCAGCTAAAATTATTATCAAAATAGGATATGTAGCCTGAACTGGACATTTCCTTTAAATGGCAAGACTACCAGTGGAGAAATATACACACTAGTCACATAACCTTCAACCTACAGTCTGTCCAGCCTATGGGGTATGCTGGAGTAAGGGTGACACAGTGACTGTAGGAGGAGCCAACCAATGACTGGCCCAGCCTGTGTCCCATGACAGGAGAGTGAGTGCACCCCTGACACTGAAGCTGATGGCCCAGAGATCTACGATAAAACCAAATAGGACTGGGAAAAAATGTCAATGTAAAGATGCTTAATGATATTCTGCTATACTCATAGATAGGTGCCTAGCTCAACAGTCATCAGAGAGGCTTCATCCAGCAACTAGTGGAAAGAGATACATAGATCCGCTGAAAACATTGGGCAGACTTGGAGAATCCTGCAGAAGAGGGGAAGGAAGGATTGTAGGAGCTACAGGGGTCCAGGAAATCATAAGAAAACCCAGAGAAACAACTAACCTAGACTCATAGGGGCTCACAGAGACTGACTGAAACAACAACCAGGGAGCCTGCATGGAACTGACCTCAGTCCTCTGCATAAAGTGACAGTTATGTGGCTTATTCTTGTGGGACTCCTAACAGTGGGAGCAGGGACTGTCTCTGACTCTTTTGCAGCCTTTTGGGACTCTACTCCTCATACTGGGTTGCTTTTTCCTGTCTGAATACAAGGGGAGGTGCTTAGTCTTACTACAACTTGATATTGTCTTCTGTCCATGTGTTGCTTTCATTGGTTAATGAATAAAGAAACTGCCTTGGCCTGTTGATAGGGCAGAACTTAAATAGGCAGGGAAGACAGAACTGAATGCCGGGAGAAGGAAAGAGTCAGAGAGACACCATAGATCCTCCAGAGACAGATACTGGGAATTTTACCTGATAAGCCACTGCCACGTGGTGATACACAGATTAATAGAAATGGGTTAATTTAAGATATAAGAATTAACCAATAAGAAACTAGAGCTAACGGGCCAAGCAGTGATTTAATTAATACAGCTTCTGTGTGGCTATTTCGGGACTAAGCTAGCCGGGCAGCCGGGACGAAAAAGTGGGCCCTTCTCCTACAAATGTCCATGGGAGGCTTGATCTTTTCTGAATAGAAATGAAGGAGTGGATTAGGGAGGCAGAGGCAAGTAGGGGGAGTAGAAGGTGAGATGGAAGGGGAAACTTCAGTAGGAATGTAAAATAAATTTTAAAAAAATTAACACAGGATCCATGTTTGTGTCATGTTACAATAAGCAACTAATAAAAAGCACCCTGTAAAATACTAAAAACTTACTAAGCATTCCAATATTTCTTTAGAGATTAATAAAGCAATAGCAACTGCATAAGCATATAGGGAACAGTGGGCACTAAAAACAAAACTACGTTCACACAGAAAATAGTCTAGTTTTATTGGGAATGGACCAAGAAAATGAAAAAACACTTTCCAAAATATATGTAAAATGTTTACTTTGTATTAAGAATAGTAAGTACCCACCTTAGTGAAAGTTATTCATGAATACCATAAAGTCTGTTTCTATGATCACAATCAGCTTTCTAAGAACAAATCAGAATGTCTTCTTATAAGATATGTTTTAACAGCATCTACTAATTTGCTTTTGAACAAAATATTGAAAGCTTCAAATTCTTAATGTTCTCTCACCAGAAAAGAGTTTCTAAATCATTACATTTTGCATGAATCTAGGGACTGATGCTTTTCTTTCCAAAGCCACTGATTTTTCCTCTCAGTAGTAACTGTACAACTATCCATAGTTTTTCAGATATCCCTGATCACAACTCTGTCGCTTTTCTCAGCTTTTCTTGTTTCTGATTTCCTAGATTTCGTCTATGGACTAGGGAAGGTCATTCATATATTCTGCTCTCCCCTCCAACAAATATATTTACTCAAATTTCAAGTATACAGTCATGCAGGTGACCACAGGGACTTCACACTGTATAGCTGAGGACACAATGACCCCACATACTCCAGTCTAAATGGCCCCTACGTGCACAATTATCGTATTACTTTGCACAACATCTAGGGCTACTAACTTAGCAAGGGAAAGAATTTGTCTTACAATTCAAGTAGCACTATGATTTTGGCATCCAATAAAAGTAGCACATTACAAAAGGGTTCCATAGGACAAGACACTGTCACCATGATCGAGATCACTGAGACAGACAGTGAGACATGTATGGGACTCCCATACTCTCCTTTAAGGGCACTCTCAATACCTACAGACCTCTCATAGTCTTTACCTCACAACAGCATTACCCTGGTGACACAACTGCTACCACTTGAACTTCTGGAGACACAACCCATACTCAAACTGCAATATAATGCTTCTGACAACGCATTCACTGTCATGCAAGGAATCAAACAACCAGAAGTTTTTCCACAACCAATTGATTAAAATGTTTGCAGTAGTACCTACCACAAAAGTGATCAGCATTACTTAGCATATATATATACACCAAGTAAGTAGTTAGGGTGATCCTTTACAATAAGCGCTTTTTCAGTTACATTAAAAAAGAAGAGGAGGAGGAGACATTCCAAGTATATATTAAAGGTATAATCTTACTTATGTTCAGTGGCATGCACAGTAACAGGTAGTATAAACATCAATAGTCTAATTATAGTACCACATGTACTGTTTACATGATAAAAACAATGGTGCTGTTTTTATCCGAAGCAGAATATTAGTAAGAAAACAGCTATTTGGGCAACACTACAAGCCAACTAAGCCTAACAGGGTTCAATCTAACAGATCATATGACAAGAGCAGAAAATACTTTATTTTCAAATATGAGTTAAATGTTTCTCATGACAGGTCATAGGACAAGTTCCAATATAAGCCACAAGGCATTTCAAAGAGAAGTAATCTAAACTATGTTCAGTAAACATAATTAAATAAAACTAAAAATCAATAATAAGACAATCTAAAGAATTTTCAAATGTGTGATAAATAAACAGTAATAAGCAATTAGTCAAAAAAGTTCTGAGAATATAAACATACACTTTAGGATGCAAATACAAGTAAGATAACTGGAGGTAGGTATTATCAAGTACACAGGATTGAAAAAGTCAAAGAGTAAATGCAGAGCAAATTTTATTTAATGTAGTAAAAACAGGGCTTAAAAGGAAATTTATGGCCATGCATTCCCTTTTAAAAAGTACCCAAGTCAAGAATTTCATTTACAACCTTAAGATAGCAGAAAAAGAAAATAATAAGCACAGAACAAAAATGAACTAGAGCACAGAAAAGCAATAGAGAGAATCAAGAAAACCAAGACACTTTAAAACTTTAGCTAGATTAACAAAGGGAAAAATAACTGAAATATATTTTATATGACAAAGTGTTGGAGGAGGGTGCCAATTGTTGGTTTCAAGCCACTTAGCCCTGAAATAACCAGACAGAAACTGTATTAATTAAAACACTGCTTGGCCCACTAGCTCTAGCTTCTTATTGGCTAACTCTTACATATTAATTTAACCCATTTATATTAATCTGTGCATCACCACGAGGTCGTGACCTACCAGCAAAGTTTCACCACCTCTTATCTCTGGTGGAGGCTCTATGGCTTCTCTCTCTGACTCTGCCCTTCTTTCTTTCAGCATTCAGCTTAGTTTTCCCTGCCTACCTAAGTTCTTCCTTGCTCTAGGTCCAAAGCAGTTTCTTTATTCATTAATGGTAATCGCAGCACACAGAGAAGACCTCCAAATCAACAAAAATATAATGTCCAAAAACTAACTCAAAATCTTATAGATCATTGTATAGACTTGTACCAAGGGAAAGGATGATTAGTGACCAAACCAGTCAACAGAAAGTCCAGGTTCAGAATTCTATGATAGTCAACCAATTTATGGAGAAATTAATTCTACTGATGACTTTTAATAAATCTTTTAAAAGGTTAACACCATTTCTTAACAAATGCACAAAATACAAACACAAAAACATTTCTAAGCTGATTTTGCAAAGCCAATACAAGTAACAGCAAAAACCAAATGTTTAACAAGACTTAGAAATATGGGAACAGAAAGTATCTATGAAATACTTGCAAAATAAACCCAATAACATATACAAATATTTCAACTTAGATTAAATCGATAGATAGATAGATAACAGATGATAGACATCATGATGGACGAAAATCAATGCCAGCAATACAAGACTGACTTAACAGAAAAAAAAACCAACTGATATGATACCTTATCAATGAAATTAAAACAAACTGTGGAATTAGTTAAACAAATGAGAAAAAGACAATTTTATTCTTTTGTAAATAAAAAAGACTTCAGCAACTATAATAAAGGGGGTTCTACAGCTTCATAAAGGAAACCTAAAAACGCACAGCTAACTATAGCATCGTTTCATAAAAGTAAAATAAGAGCTTAGCCATGAAAAACAGAAATAAAACAAGAAAGTCTCAACTCACCACTTCTATTCAACACTGTAGGGGAGGTTCTAGCCAGGGCATTTAGGCAAGAAAAAGATACAGAGGACATCTAGATAGAAAGAGAAGAAACAAAACTGTTTTATTCACAGAGGACAAAATCTGCCTAGAGAAATGCTGTGGGAACTACACTCTCTTCAAAATTTCACAAGGTAAGATCATATATAAAATTCAACTGTATCCTGTACTGAAGCTAAATGATCTGAGAAAGATATTGAGGAAGCAATTCCTCCTACAATGCCATCAAATTTTACTTAGGAATAAATTTTCTTGAAAGGGAAAAGTAAGACTCTTCCCACTGAAGCTACAAAATACAACTGAAAGAACCTAAAATCCTAAATAAATTTAAAAATCAATACCTACGAACCAAAATATATAATATTAAGATTTTTAATACAATCAATTAGTCCTTAGGTTCAGTACAGTCTCTCCCCAAATCCCTGATGGCTTCCTTTTAGAAAGTCGCAAGTAGACTAAAATTCATTTGGAAGAAATCCAGAAGAGTGAAAACAATTATGGGAGGAGGGTGACAAGGACAGTTTAGATCCCTATTTCTAGACTCACAACAAAGTAATCAAAACCAAAACTATGCCATACTGGCACAAGGATAAAGATAATGTCGAACAGAACTCAGAGTACAGAACAAACAAAGAAGACAAAATAACATCTTCATAAATTGAATTCTAAAGAGTGTCAAGGCAAGGGAAAGAAACAGTCTTTCATAAGCAACAACAGAATAACCAGAGAAAAGAGGGAAGAGAAGAGCAGAAAGGGGAGAGAAGGGGAAGGTCAGGAAGAAGGAGCCCAAACTGCAAACAAAAACTAACTCAAATTGAATCAATGGACTAAATGCCTTCAAATCTAAAACTACAAAATTCTTAAAAGAAACCATAAATAAATCTTCAGAGAAAGGATGCTAAAATACTACATTGAAAATAAATAAGACAAGTCCATGCTTCCAAGAAAACATTCAAGATAGTGAAAAGACATGGAATATAATGAAAACAATATTTCAAAATATACAACCGACAAGATGCTTTTGTCCACAACATATAAAGAAAGGATAACTCGGAGTAGTAAAACAGAAACATGAAGCACTTAAGTTTCTCTATGAAATACATGCCAGTATCTACTAAGTATGATGATACCTAATATGACAGCCTGAGGAAAACACAAATCAAATCACAAAGGCCTACCACTTGACACCAAATAGAAAGGCTCAAAAAGTGAAAACTCCAAGTATTGTTAAGTATGTGGGAAATTTGACATTTTCATGTGTTGTGCAGCCACTGTGGTAACAATTTGCTGGTTCCTTAGAAAAGTAGGCTTAAAAATACTTTAGGACTTTACAATTATACTTGGCATATATACAAGAAAAGTAAATTAAAATACAAAGAAAATACGTACATAAATGCGGTTATTTTGCATAGTCAGAAAGTAAAGATCACCCAAAAGTTTATCAAATAATGAATGGATAAACAAAAGGTGGTATGCATGTGCACATGTGCAAACACAAGCACACACAAAATGGAATTGTTTAGTTATAAAAGCACTGAAGTAGCATACAGAAGAAACTTCGAAAACGTTCTGGTAAGCAGAAGAAATCACTCAGATTGTACTGTATGATTCCTTTTATGTCAAATGTCCAAAACAGGGAAATCTCTAGGAGACAAAAATTGATTAGTGAATAATTAAAGATAAAGATGTTGGAAGTGAAATGTAAACGGACAAAGGTCTCAGATTTCTTTTTAGATGACTTAAAAGTAGGAAAACAAATGCTATAATTGCATGTGTCTGTGCATATATGAGAACTCATGATTTATACACTTTAAATATATGAAAAATTGTATCAATAATGCTACAAAAAGATCTTCATGGGCCACAACTGCTTCAAATGCTGAGAATAATTTAAATATTGCTTAAGGCCGAAAAACTCTTTGTATGAGAATTTAATTTTTCATATTATTCTTTGTACAAGTTAATGGGCATCACCATGATATTTCAATATATGAATACAGTGAGTGTCAACTGATATATATATTTCCATTTTACTCATTCCCTCCTTACATAATCTATATATATATAACATTTCTATAAAACATTTGAATGATTATTTTGGATTATTAGTAGACACAGCCATGCCTCAAAGATCAAGGATAGTATTAAAGAACTTTATACAGAAAGATGAGAGTGGGTAGAAGGAAGGGATAACACAATGCATATCTATATCATAATCTCCAATACAACACACACACACACGCACACACACACACACACAACAGGGAACACTCTATATACAGTATGATTTACTCTTTAAATTCACTCAAGTCTTAAATTCTGTGGAATTTTAACATGAGCTAATTTCTTCTATTTAACCCTGCCAAAGCTATCATTACATATTCTTAGTCACTCAGTTACTTAATCCAAACTGTGTTGTTCACACATGTCAAATCCTAGTAAGAAATTTTTTAGACAAAAACCATTTTAGGGAACCACTAGTAAACTAGGAAACTAATTTTTAATGCAAGAACATGGAATAATGGTACAGAGTCAATCACATCTTAATAACACTCTAAAGTTCCAGTGATTGACAAGACAAACAAACAAAAAACTACTCTGTTCTGAATACAAGGCTTTTGTAACTCCCAAAGAATCTTAGCAGAGTTATGGGATAAGCTGCTATCAGACTTAACAACCCAAAATTATGATTCCCGTAACACCTGGTACATCCATCCACTTCAAGAACAGGTGCACTCCTCATTCCAGATCTGCACTATTCAAACTAACTTGGCTCTGACGAATGTTTGCAAAGGGATAGCTGTCTGGATCACTGCTGGAGTTCCAGGGTCACCAAATTAAAAAGGAAAGAGGGAGGGGTTAGTTATGAGTACACAGAGAGAAATCTATCAAAGAAGTTTTATAAACAGAAGAATGCAGCTACCAATGAAAGACTGAACCACAGGATCAGAGATTTAGTGACGATATAATAAATACTGTAGTGAGAATTCTAATTGGTCTTAATAATAAAAACCAGGAGTTATATATCAGGGTACATGCTGAAAGAACAGAGAAGTAAGAGCCAGCCACTAGAGAGGCGTTTTACCTCTACCAAACCCTCAGACCAAAGTAGGCAACATCCTGTCTCCATGAATCCTCAGACTGGATGTGGTAAGCCCATCTCCCTTGCCTTATATGCCTCTCTCTGAGCAAGTGTGTGTGTGCGTGCATACACACACACACACACACACACACACACACACACACACACACACTCAAAATTGAAAACAAAAATCCTTTTAAAAAGAAAAATAAACTAACTACGGACTTCGACAATTAGACCAAAATCAATCCCAATAAGGGCAGTATTAACAGTGAAGACTAAACTCCCAACCTGATTAACAAATGATAACATGTATTATAATGTCATAAAAGGAAACAAAAATTTACAATAACATTGATGGCCAACTCTCCTCTTCATGCTGAGATCCTGTCTGGTTTAGGATTACGTAGGTCTTAGTGTACAGTTGTGTCTTTTTAGTTATCCTCCCACTCTGGCTCTCCCAATAATCCCTGAATCTCTGGAGCAGAGGGTATAGTATACAACAAAATTCTACATAGCAACGGGTATCCTGCATGTTATCAAAAGTAAAAGATAATCACTGATCTTACCCAATTATGAATCCTATGAGTTACAATAACAACTGGCCTGACAAGGCATGCCCAATGGTAACACAAATGTCATGGGAGTAAAAAACCACTTTCCAGTTGGACTGAAGACCTCTTCCACAGCTAAAGGCACTATCTAGCACTATTATTGAGCAGAACCTATGGCTAGAAAGATCATAGATGCTAAGAAAGAATCTCCTACTATTATTCTGCTAAAAGGACACAGTATTAAGCCAACTCCTAATGACCTATCAATATACACATAGACTAAGGCATCTCTCGTCCTTCAATAGACAAGCTTCTCTTTGCAGCTAATGACAGTCTACATGGAAACCCACAACTGGACAACACACAGAGAGCAAGAAACTATACAACTTCCTCAAAATTGTTTTTATTATATGTAAACTAGAAGGAGTGCATTGTTAAATATAACATTACAAAACCAATATTCTAAAAGTTTCTAAATAATAGGAGTCAATCTAAGATATATTAGGGATAAGTATATTAAAACCTTACAATCATGTTTTTTTTTAAAAAAAAAACCACATGCACAAAAGTTTCATCTGTAGCTAAATAAAAACTAAAAGCCTAGAAAGGTAGACAGCTACATTTTTATTTAATCAATGTGAACACTTCACTAAAAAAGCTGAAGGACACCACACTGACAAAACACTTTAATTCTGAGCTAAATTTTATCTATACTTTTAAAGAGAGTCCCAATGAGCAAATAAAGCATATCAGCACAAAAGCTGAACCAGAACGAAAGAGCTTATTTACAAGAAATGTTCTGAGAAGAAACTGAAGTCGTTTTCAATCTAACAAAAAGAATACAGGTAGATTATAATGAGACAAGCCATTTAACAGAAAAGTGCTTGAAGGGCTAAAATAGTGAAACAGGCATACATATATAATTTTCCAATGAAAAATGTGAGCAAATAAGTATGAATAACCACAACAAAGTGACAAGTGTGCAAACATTAGAAAAACACAACAGACTGGATGTATTTCAATAAGTAACAAATCTATTGAAATAATATATTTTCACTCTTATTCAAAGTAATACCACAAACTATTTAAGCTTTCTCTTTATATATAACAGGAATGATAAATGCATAAACATGTTTAATTTATATGTTCAATCTGTGGCTCTCTGTAGTATTATTTAATTAGAATTTCTAGAACCCATTTTGTTTTAAATTTAGAAACCAGACTGCCTAAACAATTGGTGTGTGTGCATGTGTGTGTACACTTGTGTTGGACAATGGGTATACAAGACAGCCAAAGGTCACACTCCTGCCTCCCCCCACCTTTTTTTTTCTTTTTTTAAAGACAAGATATCTCTCACTGACTAGAACTTGCCATGCATGCTTGGCATATGGACAGAAAACTTTGCAAATCTGTTTCTGAGGCTGGAATTCAGGTTCTCTGCAATACACACTTGAACAACTGAGCTAACTCTGCAGTCTTGAATTAACATTTTTAAAAACTAAAGTATAACATACAGAATGCAAAGAAATACTAAGCTTCATTACTGAAAGCACTTGCAGGATAAGATCTATGCCACTGAGTATTCCCAATTCAAAATATTTGGGACCAGAACGGGATTGACTTTACTATTTTTAGATTTGAGAAATTTTTCATATGCATGGTAAAATAGTTGGAGAATAGGACCAAAGTCTCAATATGAAAGTCACCTGTTTCAATACATACCTTATATATGTGGACCAAAAGCTATTCCATACAATATTTTTAGAACATCTACATTATAACTTCACTCTATATTGTGAGGTAAACTGTGGACTTTCCTACTCATGGTTAACATGTTGGCTATGAAGAATCTCAAATTTTAGAACACTATAGTTTATAGGGCTCTCCAATCAGCATTGTCTACTAGCAGTCATTCTATTTAAAGAACTCTAACTCACAGTTTTGAAAAAGAACAAGTTTCTGTCTCAATCATCCCCAATCTTGTTCAGTAATCAAAACATGCAACACTGCTTAATATTTCTTATTCTTCTTAAAGTCTACATTTCCTTTTATATTCTTGATATATCATTCTTCTGATATATGATCCGGCACACTGTAAGGGTCCATTCTTTAAGAGTACCTTCACTCCATCTTCCCTCATCTATTTACAATTAAACCTGTGCAAGTACATATTGAAAATTTAAATCTACACATCTATCCACCCTGAGCTCCCTGCTAAATACCCAAGTTATCCTTTCTACTTACAGGACCTAAAGGTCTCTTAAAATGCTTCATGTGTAAAACTGTCCATATTTCTCTACCTACTTCATCCTTTCTAAAAGCTCTTTATATTCATGAATGGAACTGCTATCATTCCTACCCAATTAGGCATCTTTAACACTCCCTACCCCATTTTACCCACTGCATCCCTGTCACTGAACTCATTCCCAAGGTCTCTTGATTTAACAATTAAATGCCCTTAAAGTCTTTGTTTTTCTCCTTTAAGCTAACCACTCTTTGCTGCCTAGAACACTCAAAAGGTTTTGCAAATAATTTCTCTAAATTTATCTAGAGCATGATCCAAAGCATTTTCCTAAAATTCAGATCTGATCAACATATGTTGCCTCTCTATTTCTTGTTTAAAAAAGATTCAATAATTTCCAATTGTCATACAGATTAATTATTACATGGGACTGATTATATAAGTAGTACCTCAAAACATCACAAACAGTTCAAAAAGGTTCAAAAATTATAAAGAATATCCAAACATACTGTTCTAATGGGAAAGATTTTTATGCTGCTTATTGGTTCAAGGTGGAAACATAGCACAGTAGTAGAATGCTTGTCTAACATGAACAAGATCCGGAGTTCAATGCCCAGACCTATAAAAATAATTTCTGTGATAACATCCTTTTAAAGTTTCCAATTTTTATATGTTTTATAATAGTCATAGGCACATAATATATCTACATAATTTAAAATTAAATGACTAAATATATGAGAAAGTATAGGCAGGACAACCAGACAGAAAGTAGAGGTGGGTCAAGGAGAACAGAAGAATTCTGGGAAGGAAGTCCATTCCTCTGCAGTCCTGACCCAATCACAGAAGAAGCAAGATGTGACTGCACCGCTGAATAACGTACTGAGCCACATGGCTAACACAGATAAGAATTATGGGCTAATAATAGGCTATATAAGTTATAAGAGTTAATAAGAAGCCTGAGCTAATGGGTCAATCAGTTTATAACTAATGTAGACCTCTGTGTCATTTCTTTGGGACTTAACGATTACAGGAGCCGGGCAGGACAGATAACCCAGACAACATATATAGAAAACAAACAGAATATTTTCTTAAAACTCTCAGCAGTAAAAATATTTTAGCAATTTATAATATTAGTAACTAGTGTCTTGTAATGTTAATAAAATTAATTTTAAAACCTATCGCTGGGGGAAAAGTAAATTCTTGAATCTGATACCTAACTAAAGTTAGTTTAGTGGCACCGGGAGGATATAAGAAAAAAAGGCAATTTTAATTTAGTTGTGAATGAGTTTATACCAAGAAATTAGTATATTCAGTGACTGTGTGAATAGCCATATTTATATAAAGACTGTTTGTTGGTATATTAACAGAAAAATGAACTTTTTTTCAAAACATAATTCAGTTGAAACAACATATAGATCTTTAATAAGATCTATTGCAGTTCATGGTAGACTGGTAAATACATTAATTGGTAATGCACAGTTTCTTTACTCACATGGACAATAAAAACAGCACCTTCTATCAGAGATCTCTGTACTGGATGAAATCTCAAGGAACTAAACTATTCATACAAATTCTTGGAAAGAACTGGGTGGTGGTGACACAAGCACTCAAGCAGAGACAGGTGTATCTCTGAATTCAATGCCAGCCTGGTCTACAAAGCAAGTTCCAGGATGTGGGAACCTGTCCTCCCTGATCCTTGAGGCCAAAATACTGGATGCAAATAATGTTTACGCTAACCAGCTAAGCTTCCTGCTAGTTCTGTCCTTGGTTCTGCTACAGCCTGGTACATTAGCCTGAGGGATCTATTTTACTTTAAAATGGTAATTTCTCAACCTGCCTCAAAGAAGCTCAGGCGCCAAGGCCCATCTAACCTGTCTGACATTGCCTTAAACCCTCGACCACCTGCCTGGGGAAAAACTCCCACAGAGGCCAGTTTCCCCAGCCCCCTCTGGGTGGGAGGAGTTTTCCTTCACTGGGGCCAAAGGTATTTTAACCCTGGATTTAGTTAAATAAAGGGGCATTCTCTTCTTGAGGATGACTGGAACTCTGTATCTGTGTGTGTGCACGTCTTGTGTTTTAACCCCTAGGACAATATGGAACTCGTGGGATGTGGGTGGCGTGGAAGGACGACCCCTACACCAGGACAGTCAGGCAAGCAGAAACCCTGTCTCGAAAAAAGCAAAAGCACAGACAAAAAATTCTTGGAAAGAAATATTACACATATTCTGGACACTGATAGATACATAAAATGGATAGCAGAACTAAAGTTAGGACTGACATCACCAAAGCAAAGTCACATGATTTCCTAGTTGCAGCTTTCCTGTTATGCTTTTTTCCCAGAATCATCTTGATTATTTATTTTGATCAATTTGGGTTCTCAAATTTAACACTATAAAAAACAAAACAAAAACAGTAGCTATTTACTGATCTCTGTCAATAAATGAATTTATAGGCCAAGGAAATATTGCTGACAGGCAAAAGCTATACAATGAATTTTGTTTTTCTACTATTAGAAAATATGCATAAATGGCTAAATTCTTAAACAATTTGTTTATTGAAAATTTTAATGAGTCTATGAAGATAAGTACCTTCTCTTTTGAAATAAAAATTCTATCACATATTTCCCCCTTTGGTGCGAGTGTGGGGAGTCTTCTTTTGAGACAGTGTGATTTCCTGAAAATCATGACCCTTTGCCTCAGTCTCTCTTAGGTACTAGGATTATAAGTATGTACCATCATGCCTATTTTCTACTTTGATACATTATTCTTATTATTTTCAGTATTTACATTCATTGTATATGGTACTATAATATAAGAACACTGTCATAGATGTATATACTGTACATTTAGCCTATTTCTCCCACAACCACTCCTTTTTAACCTTTTGTCTTCCTACAATTTAGCTGTATGGGACAGGACAGCTATGAATATGATTGAATACAAAATCAAACTGACTTTAAAAAAGTATTTGAGGGGGAAAGGGGTTATAACTTTATTGCATATTTCTTGAAAATTTAAACTGGCATCACGCTGCAATATCACACAAAATAAATGTATACATGGTCTCACAACTTCAATCCACAGGACATGGAATAAACATTTTTGATGCATTTAATGTTTGATCTAACACAAATCCTTTTTTTCCAATGTGGTCCAGCGAAGTCAAAAGGCTGAACATTCCTACAAGTGTACACAGTTTTATTTCTACTTTCATTCATAGATAGATAGATAGATAGATAGATAGATAGATATAGATATGTGTATGTGTGTGTGTATATATATATATACATACATACACATGATTTTATTTATCTATATAAATTTCTAGGAGGTACAAATGAGAAAATGTATTGTCCGAGGCTGACTTAATTGGTTTAATGTATTTATCTCTTGTTACATTGATTTCTATTTTATTTTACTGTTTTCATAAAATTATCTTGAAAATCTCACTTTTATGCTTGAGAACAAGAGGGCTTCTGAAACGATTACCATTTCCAATTATGAAGACTGCAGATGATGTTTATGTGTTGTAAAAAAAAAAGGAAAACTCAAAGAGACTGAAACACACATAAATAGAGGACAAACACATCCCTATGACAAAAATTGAGCAAAAAGGAGAAAGTACAAAAAGGCTAAAGTATGTGGTCATGTGAGCTCTGGCTCTGAAACAGGCTAGGGACTTTTCTCCTAGGGGTAACCTAAATGAAAACTGCTCAGTGGAGTGGCAGCTAGCGCTGTTCTTAGCTGAAGCAGGAAAGTAAACACGATTTCCAATCCCTATCAATGATGACCACAAGCAGAGCAGGGGTCACAGCTTTCGTAAGAATTTAGGAGGGGCTCAAAGGAATGTGAAAGGAAAAAGCTTCAAATTCATGTCAATCTAAAATTAAAATGTGGGGCTGAAAAAAGGGTCAGTGGTTATGAGCACTTACTGCTCCTACAAAGGACCTACATGGTGGCCAGCAATCATATATAACTCAAGTTCAAAGGAATCCAACACTCTCTACTGGTCTCTCTGGGCACCAGGCAGGCATGTGACACACAAACATACATGTAGGCAAAACATGCATACGTCAATTAAGCATGTTTAGCATAACAATAAATAAATCTTAAACACAATAAAAATAAAAGTATGGAAACTGTTGTTCTAGTTACTGTTACAGTAAGCAGGGCCCTTTGTTCTGGCGGCTTGACTAGCTTAACCCCCAAAATAATCACACAGAAATTGTATTAATTAAATCACTGCCTGGCCCATTATCTCTAGCCTCTTATTGGCTAACTCTCACATATTAGTTTAACCCATTTCCATTAATGTGTATCGCCGCTTGACTGTGGCTTACCGGCATGAGTTTAACAGGTGTACATCTCGGGCAGGAGAACCATGACGTCTGCCACACTGTCCTTCTTCCCAGCATACAGTTCTGTCTACTCTACCTACCTAAGTGCTGCCCTATCAAAAGGCCAAGGCAGTTTCTTTATTCAACCAATGAAAGCAAGACATAGACAGAAGAACCTCCTACAAGTCACTTCTGAGAAATAAAACATTGCAACTAAAAGCAACTAGTGGTTTATTTAATCTTACACTTCCGGGTTACAGTCTACCACTGAAGGACTCAAAACAGAAATGTTGTTTCTTGAGTTGCTCATAGGCTCATGCTTAGCTAGCTCTGATATGGTCTAGGGGCATATCCCTAGAAGGGGGTCCACTGACAGTGGGTTGGGAACTCCTGCATCAAATAAGACAAACCTTCACAGACATGCCCAACACAAAACTGATTTGGCAATTCTTCAATGATGGCTTTCTTCTTGGAAGACTCTAGGTAAGTTTTAAGTTAACAATTAAGTTAACCAGAACACATGGGAGGAAAAAAATTCCTACACTAAAAATCACAGTCATAAAAAAAAATCAGTCATAAAGCATATCTAGAAAAAAATCAAAAAGATGAATAGGACCAGTGAGATGGCTCAATGAGTGAACAACACCACACAAGCCTGATGAACTGAGTTTAAGTCACGTGGTAAAAGAGAACCACATGCTGTAAACTGTTCTCTGATCCTCAAATACATACACACACACACATACACAAATAAACAAGAAAAGTTATAAAAACAGGTTTTAAAAAGCCAACAAAACAGCCGCTTAGGTAAAAGACAAAAGACCAAACAATAAGTGATTAAGAGCCAAGTAGAGATCTAGAAACAGAATAAGGCTGCCAGAGACAGGGTTCACATAGGATGCAAGACAGCAAGTACTTAAGACGATGTTTAAAGCCCTGAAGAGATGTAGACTATATACAGAGAGGTTTCAAAACAGAGCCAACAGGATTTTAAGAGATGAAGAACAGGAGGAATGAATACTCATACTGAATACCTGTAAAGTATGACAAAATGAACTTTAGTGAGTGTTTCATCAACTGCAATGATGCAAGAGGCAACCAGAGCATTAAACTCAAATGCCGAAAACAGAATGTAAAACCCAACCACCATATCTGTTAAAAAGAGCATCATTTATCTTTTACAACCCAAAGAAATTCAAAACAGGAATTCATTTAAAAGTACTCAATTGGCAGGCACAGGGATACACACCTATAATTTCAGTATTTGGAAGGAAGAAGACCCTGAGTTAAAGGCTAGCTAACTCAGGCTACAAAGTCAACAAAAAGAAAGATGGGTAAGAAAGAAAGAGGAGGATGAAAGAGCATGAACAACAAAAGGTATGTAAAAAAACAAAAGTAAGTCCATTCATAAAATATGTTAATAAATGTAATTAATTAGACTTTAAAAAAATTCACTTCCACGCCAAAAGCAAACCAACCAACAAAACCATCGGCAGCTCCTAACACAGAAAAAAAACAAAGGTCTAGAAAGAATGGCAAACCCAAAGCTTAGAGCCTGGAAGATGTTTATTTGAGCAGTTAATGAGAAGTACATTTCAAATCAAGCAAAGTTAAAGTACTTCTTTGTAAAGAGTTTGAAAGGAAGGAAAACAATAGATACAAAGTGAATGTTGGGCAAATGTCAAAATAGAAAGATTAAATAACAGAAAAATGAAACAAAAATATTTTCAGTTTTAATTGTCAAAGCCTGTAAATAACCAAAAAGTACAATAAGAAAATGAATAAACAGTGTAGTTCTGTTCAGCATTAAAAAGAAACACACTATCATACCCCAAGAGGACATAGAAAAATCTTAAACACACACTGCTAAGTAAAACAAGCAGTCTATAAAGGATATGTATTTTATGATTCCACCTATAGGACATTCTGGAAAAAAAGCAGAGAAAATGGTTTTCAAGAAAAATATAGAAAAAGCAAAACTATCAAGATTGCCAGGGGCTCAATGGGGAAGGAAGAGACCTATGAGATGGCTCAGAGAGTAAATGCTTGCTGCAAAAGCCCCAGGGCCTCAGTTCACTCTGGAACTCACATGGTGGAAAATGACCCCAAAAGTTAATGTTAATGTTAATGTTGTCCTCCGACCTCTTCCACAACGTGCATGCTAAATACACGGGTACACACACACACACACACACACACACACACACACACACACACACAATAAGGCTTAAAAAATGTAAAAACAGTAGGAGACAAAAGATAGAGGCCAAAGTCTTCCAGGAAAATCAAACTACTGATGGATGCACACACTATACATCAGTCAAAACCCAGAGACTCTGAAATACCAAAAATGAATCATAATAAACTATGAACTTTAGCTGACACTGTTAGGCCAAAGTGGGCCCCAAAATGGCAGTGCTGCTGAAAATGTTATAACTAGGTCACTATCATAGGGAAACAGAAGGATTATTAAAGAGTAAATAGAATCCTAAATTCAGAATTCCCTAGAAATCTGAAGTAAGTTTGTGTTTGTAAGAAAGAGTCAGTATTCCCCTTATCTACCTGCAATGGTCAAATACATCAGGCAATGAGCATCTAGTTTTGGATCAACTCAAGCAGACCCCATGCTAACTCGCAGGCTGTTCTGCCCCATACCTCTTCCTACACTACTTTTACCCACAAAACTTACAAAGTTTTTCCTGGTCCCCTGGCAATTTGCATTCCCAAATAAACTGTCTTCCACCCACAGAGAAGTCCAGATAGGTGGTTTCACCGTGCCTTTTGCTTATACCAATAACATATAGATATAATGACTCATCAATTGTAATAAATATGCCAAACTAATGCAAGACATTAATAATAAGAAAAAATGTGGAGCAAGACATATTCAGAAACTATATATTTCTGCTTTTTCAGAAAACCTAAAACTAGCATAAAATAAAGTCTAATAGAAAGCCAATATGGAATAAAGGTGATTTTTCTTTGAATGGCAAATTTTGTAAAGCAGCAAGATTATTCACTATGACTAAACATAATCCATGCAGTGAAATGTCTTTATGCTAAGGATGCTTAAATCTTTGTAGAAAAGAATAATAATTAACAAAAAGAGAGGAACTATGATCAAATTTGAGTTATTTTATCAGCTTTTTATATGATATCATTAAATGAACATGACTATATGATCTAGTTGTACTTGATTTTCCAACAGTTCATCTTTCTTTTCAATTGAATCCGGAGGCCTTGTCTACACCAGGAGACTTAGTCCTTGCCCAATCTATTTAATCATTTATTCAGTTGAATTTGAGACATTTTCATCTATTTAAATCAGTAGCCCAGGCTAGCATTAAATTTATAAACTTATGCTTAGCCTAAGGAGTAGTGATTGTAGCACTCCATCACCAACCTAGACATCAACAGCTAAACTATGTAAGTAAAAAACATTATTTCATGGTGTGGGACAATTCTGTATTCTGTCAATTCTGTTTTAAATAAAGGCTGATTGGGCAGTAGTCAGGCAGGATGAATAGGTGGGCAACCAGACAGGAAGTAGAGGTGGGGCAATGAGAACAGGAATATTATGGTTAGAAGGAAGCTCTTTCCACAGCCTTGTCTCAACCACCTAAGAAGCAAGATGTGACCTGCCCCGCTGAAAAAGGTACCGAGCCATGTGGCTAACATCGGTAAGAATAATGGGCTATATAAGTTATAAGAGCTAGTAAGAAGCTTGAGATAATAGGTCAATCAGTTTGTAACTTAAGGAGACCTCTGTGTGATGTTCTTTGGGACCTAACGACTGTGGGAACTGGGTAGGACAGAAACCCCCAACTAGCAGGACCTAAGGCTACAATTTCCATTGGAAAACAAATATAATTGAAAACTGGGTATAATAAGACCTTCGAGCTTATTTCAACTCTTTTGTAACTAAAGAATAGAAAATTCTCAGAGGCCTAATTATTTAAAAGAAATGCATGCTTTATTAAGAAAAGCTAATAAAAGCTAAGTCATATATCAAAAAGTAAAACTAAAAAGCAATACTACCAAAAGCTGGTCTCCTAAAAACAGACACTAATAAAAAGTGAGGGGAAAAGTAGAGATTAGGAGCAAAATGACTAAAAGCTACTGAGAGAGATAGAGACATAGCTATGAATCATTTTGTAAAAAAAGGCTTCAAAGCTGGGATCAAATAGCTAGGATGTGGAAAAATATAGTTGTCAAACCTAATTTAACAACGAAATAGGATGTCTGAATAAGGCAGAAAGTACAGGATAATCTGAACTGACATGGAATTCTGACCTTTGATACAACCGTACAGGCACACCAGCATTAAATGTTCTTGTAACAGGTATGTTTCTTTCTTACTGAACCCCTTCTGAAGACGGAAAAAACTTCACAAATTTATAAGGTTACAATGTAGGATTTAAAAGTAGATAAATTATAAATTCTCTACTCAGGCTAGTATGCTAAGCAATGTATAAAGATATGAAAACAAGTTTCGACAGAATAAATAACATCTCAAGAGAAAAAAGAGAAGAGGAATTCTGGTTCTCATAAATCAAGGAAAATTCATCCATGTCTGTTTTAATTATACAGACATGCATTATAAATCTCAAGAATGCTCTACACATTGAAGTAATAAAGAGCATGTATTATACATTATAGTAAGCACAATATACAAGGCGAAATTATTAATGGCTTTCTTTGAGGTATTAAGTAATTTTCAATTTGCATTAGAAGACAATGTGACTGTCCTGATTTTGGGGGTTTTGTTTTTTTGTTTTGGTTGTGTGCGTGTGTGTGTATGTGTGTGTGTGTGTGTGTGTGTGAGAGAGAGAGAGAGAGAGAGAGAGAGAGAGAGAGAGAACTTGACACAAGCTATAGTTATCTGAGAAGAGGGAACCACAAGTGAGAGAAAATGCCTTCTTATCTTGGCCTATTAATCTATTATGCTGTGGGAAAACCCAGCCCGTGGCAAGTGATGTCATTTTGGGGCATGTGGTACTGGGTTGTATATGAAATCCATCTGAGAACAAAAGTAAGCAGCACTCCTCCTCCATGGCTTCTGCTTCAATTCCTGCCTCCAGGTTTCTGCCCTGATCTTCCACAGTGATGAACAAAAACCTCAAAATTATAAATTGAAATAAACTGTTTCCTCCTCAGATTGCTTTTGGATATTGTGTTTTATCACAGCAACAAAAGCCCTAAAGAAGTGATAACAAAAATGCTAAAAACCTAAGTAACTCTGACAAAAGACCTTGGACATACAGAATTAAACACTGAATAATTACACTAAGTAGACAATACTTAAAATTTATAAACTAATCCTCATTTGATTTGTGGCACAGAAAATTAGTAAATATTCATACACTGTGAAATAGAGTCACAACTAACAAAAAATGATCTTGAAATAGTACAGCATTTGTTTATCTCTAGGAGGAAGGTGCAATGCAATTGTTGCTGCCTGAAAAGAATTCGATAAATTAAATTTTCATAATAATTAATGACCACTATTTAAAGGTATTTAATCTAACATAACAATTTAACAAATCTAAAGCCAAAGTCATTTACAAGTTTAATTAAAACAACTTGGAATGTGAACACAGTTTATTCTCACATACTAGAAATAATTAGATGGGCAGGGTGGTGGTTTGAATGAGAATGGCTTCCAATGACTCACAGTTGAACATTCCCCAGTTGGTGAAACTATTTAGGAGGGATTGGGAGGGGTAGCCTTTTGAGCAGTTGTGTCAGTGGGAATGAGCTAAGGGATTTCAAAAGACTTGGCTCATTCCCAGTTATTACATGTGTTCAAAGTTAGAAAAGCACACAATAAGGAACAAAAATATGTTCAGTAGAGAAGTAGCTGTTTACATGGTTAAGTTACATGTGAAAATATATCTACATTGTTACGATAAATGTCTACAATAGTAGACAACATGATTATTTAAAGGCTGGGCATGATGTGACATGTACTTCCAGTGCTGCAGAGGAGGCCGCAAGATGGCCATGAGAAGTTCAGAGTCAAGCAAGGCTAACTACTGCCATTTTGTCTCAGAAACCCAAGGGCTAGGAACAAAGCCTAGTGGTAAAGTGCTTGACTAACCATGTGAAAGGTCATAGGTTTGATTACCAGGACCACTAAATAAAAAGAAAAAAGAAAAGGAGATAAACTTTGCTATCAAATGACTACTCCTTTAACTTTCTTCTTTATAGGCTTATGAGAGAGATAAAAGTTAATAGTGGAAAGATCTGAATCCAATACCCAAAACCAAAAATAAACACTCCATCAGTTCAGTAAAATAATTTTAAAAGCTTGAGGTTGCTTGAGATATCTCACACCAAAGAGAACTTGTCGTTTCTGCAGAGGCCAGAGGATAGGCACAGCAGAATCCAAGTGGATGCTTATACCACCTGTAACTCCCATTCCAAGGGATCTGATATGCTCTTTGGTCTCCATGGACACCAAGCATGCACATGGCACACATGATTACATGTAGAGAAAACACTCACAAAGTAAAATAAATATAAGAATTTAAATAAGTTTAAAAAAGAAAAAAAACTCTAAATGCATTCACTGGTAAAAACAATGGTGTAACTGCAACAGAGGTAACTACTACTAATTTCCTATTAAAATTTGAGACAACTCCACTAGAGGAATTCATGTCTTATCTTGTAAGCCTGGTCAAATTGCCCATGTTTGCAAAGGTCATAAACCCTAGGGATAACTTGCTGCTGACATCTTAAGCTGTTAAACTTTATTCTAAACATTTCAGAATAGATATATAGATTAGCACTGCCTTAGCACACTTCAGAGAAAGCTCAGTTTGGAGAAGGCAACAATGCAAAAACTCATACCTGCTCAAGATAGTAAGAACAAGTAACTGCTGAAAATGACAAGTAACTGCTGAACATGATATGAAAGGGGACAAAAGACTGTAGGAGTCAGAGGGTGGGAAGCAATACAGCAAAACACTGTGTTCTAGATATGACCTGGATATTATAAATGCAAACATATAACAGTAGTGGTTATCTGCACAAAAACTGCACAAGGCTGGGTCCATTAACATTCAACCATGGACAAGAATGGGCTCATAAAGCTCCACCCCACTTTGGGGAGCTGTACAGGAGTACAGTCTGGTAAATTGACCTTGTAACCTTTCATTGACGTTCATGAAAGCAACACTAATTAAATGCAGTGGAGCACATACACAAAAGAACATGACAGTAGAAGGTCTGTTAGAAAGATGAAGGAGTTTGACAGGGAGGAGGATGCGAGAGAATAATAGGGGGAGAGGATGTGATCAAAGTACAATTCAATTGATCAAAGTATATGTTATATTTGTAGAAAATTATGAAAAACTAAGTAAATCTAAAAAAAATAAAAATAAAAAAGCATTGACACACTAAAATAATAAAATAGCCCTACCCAGCAAAGGAAATCATCAACTGAGAGTAAAGAGACAGTCCACATAATAAAAAAAAATCTTTACTAGATATTCATCTGACAGAGGATCAATTCCAGGATATAAATACAAACCAAAAAGTACACATAAGAACAACAAATAATACAATCTTTAGTACAAGATATTTATCTTATAGGGGATCAATTCCAGGATAAATAGAAATAAAAAAAAACAGAACAAAAAACAATTCAATCAGTAAATGGGTAAAAAAATTGAACACACACTTTTCAAATTGAGAAATATAAATGACCAATGAATTAAATAAAAAATATATTAGCATATCAGAGAAGTATAAACCAAAAGAAAACTGAGATTCCATTTTAACCCAGGCAGAAAAGAAACGTTCACTAGTATGGCGGCATCTTCTATACACTGCCACAAGAACAGAATTCAATGAAAATTTCTCAGAAAGTTCAACATGGAACTCCCATATAATTATACCTAACTCTGGGTATATACAGTTACAGCCAAAATACCCAAGCCATGTTTATCACTACAGTACTTTGAAAAGCTAAGTTATGGAATCAGCCTAGGCGCCTAGGTGTGAACTTCAAAAAATGGCATTCACACAGCAGTTTCTTCCACCTGTGCTATTTGTAGGAATGTGGTTGTAGCTTTAGAATAAGTAAACTGTAAAATAAGTCATAGTCACAAAGTTGGGCATCACACGATTTAACATATCTGTGGAACTTAGGGAAGAAAACGGGACATAAAAGTAAAGTAAAAGTAGGATTACCACAGACATGGGGTGGAAAAGGATAAGAAAGGGCAACACAGAATGAATTATGATCAAAGTACATTGCATGCATATCTAAAAATGCCATAACAAAAGCTCATTATAATATGAAATTAAGATATACTAAAAGACAGGTGACACATGAGATGCAGCATATTCTTAAGTGAAACTATATAAAACATCTACTGCACCAGGCTGGTGAGATGGCTCAGCAGATAAAGATGCTTGCTGCAAAAATTGGTGACCTAGTTTGACATCCAGGATAATGCTGGAAAGAAAGAAATGATTCCCCAAATTGTCCTCTGACCACAACACCTTGACACATCCAGACACATACACACAAAACAAAATAAAAAAATTTACTCTAGCATAATTACACAGAAATGAACCCAGAGTACAAACATGAATAACTTCTACTACAGAAAG
Organism: Myodes glareolus; assembly: GCF_982192425.1. Classification (NCBI taxonomy): domain Eukaryota; kingdom Metazoa; phylum Chordata; class Mammalia; order Rodentia; family Cricetidae; genus Myodes; species Myodes glareolus. Next base: position 80,229,523 of record NC_142026.1, read on the forward strand.
AAACTATCCTTGTTGAGTATTCATTTTATTTACAGATAGGAAAGCCAAATATCGAAGGTCAGACCACTTTCAACTATGCCAAGCACTGCCAATGTGAAATATTTACTATGAAAATAATACGCGCACACACAAACACACTTCATTTAAAGCAGCCCATTAAGATTAAGATTAAATTTTTTTAAAAAAAAATCACAGAATCAGACAACTTCAGAGTAGCTTTTAATACAATAACAAGGTATGCTAGGCTTTCCTGGCTCTCTGCACATCCCTTTTTCTCTCACATCCCTGTGCATCCTGTAGGTCTCTAAACATACTAATCTTTCTAAAGCCTTAAATATGGTACCTAATGTTCTGTTCCACATGAAATAGTTAAAATTCATCATATTTTAAGACTAAGTTCAAGCTTAGTCTCCTCTCTAAATAATTTTCCCACTCCACCAACTCATTATATAATCTATATAATTGGTTTGGGTCCCACATTTGTAGATAGTAAAAAACACTACAGTTTCTGTCAACATGTCTCCTCTTAGCAATTATAAACCAAAGCAAAATTTCTCTCTCATTCTTTAAAAAGAAAACAATGTTCAATTTACAATTATGTGTGCACATAAGTACATGCAAATGCATGCTTATGAATACAAACAGGCAAGAATGCCTTCCTTCCTTCCAACATGTGTATCCCAAGACTTGAACTCAGATTGTCAGGATAGGCAGCAAGCACTCAGTTGTCTTGATAGCCTGCATTCATTCTTTTATGTCTACTAACAGTGTATCTAGAAACATAGTAAGCACAGAATAAGCACCTGTTGAAATGTACAAGTTCAATTTGGCCATGCATATGAAGCAAATTATGAAACATTCTAGGAAACTGGAAAGTGTCCCCTTTTAACAATGACTTCATCTACATACTTTAAATGCATGCTAGAAAACTGAGAAATGTAAACTAGATATTCAGAAGTTAAATGTAAATTAGATATTCAGAAGTTTAAAAAAAAGATAGTTTTTATGTATGGTTAATTCTGAAAAAAACTGAGTTAAACATTTCTCAGCTTCATTATAGGTATTACAGTAAGGTAAAAAACAAAAATTAGTAAAATGTTTTTATGAATTATAATTTTTAAAATAGAATTTGTATAATATTGAAAAAACTTCATGTCATGTGCAATAGATCCCATATAAATTAGCCTAAGTAAAAGTAACTAGGTACTATAAGATTGATCATACAAGTAAACACAAAATCTCTTACTTCCAAATAGCTAACCTTAATTCTCTAATTTAATTTAAGACAGTTTCTTTGCATTTGTAAGTCTATATGATTTAAAAACTCTTATTAATAGTATTAATAGCAATTGTATTAACAGTAGTAATAGTAGTATCAATAGTAGAATTAGTGGTATTAATAGTATTAATGAGTACTAATAATGGTACTAGTTAGCAGTAATAGTATTAACAGTAATATCAAGCCAAATATTGACATCTACTACATGAGTATTTTCCACATATGTGATGACATATAATGCTTATATCAATCCTTTATTATTCTATTAGTATCCCTTGGAATACAGAGTGGGAAAACTGAACTACTTAGAGATTCCATTACTTCAAGTGTCACAAACAATGAGTGGAAAAGTATAAAAACTTGATTTCAAAGTCTCTGCCCCTTTTAAAATAGTATGTCATATCCCCTAATCTTTTAGCAAACAAACAGGTTACTCACTCAATTTGTCTAGTACTAAAAATGCTTTGATATTATAATTTGTGAATGAAATTATACCAGTACTGAAGACAAAACTAAAACACCCATAGTACATTTTCCATGTGGCAGTTAAGAGTAATCCATCACTGAATAATAAACCAAATTACTGCACAGAATAGAATCACAATAATGTTTTCTGTCTTCTGATAGAATAATAAAATATAAAAGTTTATCTCTTTACACTTAACAAATGACAAGTAATTTGGCTGGGGAAATGGCTCAGCAGGTTAAGTACCTGAATTTGTAAAACGTCAAGCACAGCAGCAGGTATTCCTAACATCAGGGCTAGTTCAGGAGCAAGGGTACATGTATATCATGTGTCCTGTTGGTCTGCCAGTCTAACCTAAATGGATGAGCGTCAGTTCAGTGAGTGTCTCAAAACATAAGATGGAGACTGCAAGACAACATCAATCTGATATCAATCTCTGCCCTCCACACATGCACACACAGGTAAACACACACACACACGGTGTGTGTGGGGGGGGTCTAGTTAGCCCTACCCAGCTACAATTGTAGAGACCCAAAAATGTGAAACTATTTCCATCTTCTCTGAAGGTCAGAGTTTTAGCTTGTTAAAAGTTGTTGACAACAAATATGGCTACATACCCTGACCTAGGGTATGGTTACTTGGTGTTTCTGTTATTAAGAGCAGAAGAAGGGAGAGCATGAGCAGGGAGGTCTGAACCACGAGGGGTGCGTCCACCCACTTAGAAGGTGGGACTGATCAAGTGGGAGCTCACTGAGGGCAGCTAGACTGGGAGTGACGGAGCATGTGATCGAAGCGGACTCTCTGGGTGTGGCTGTCAATGAGGGCTGACTGAGAAGCCAGGGACGATGGCACTGGGTTTTGATTCTGCTGCATGGACTGGCTTTGTGGGAGCCTGATTTGTTTGGAGGCTCGCCTTCATGGACCTGGATGAAGGGGGGAGGACCTTGGACTTCCCACGGGGCAGGGAATCCTGACTGCTCTTGGGACTGGAGAGGGAGGGGGAGGAAGAGGGGGGAAGAAAAAGGGAGGTGGGGAGGAAGTGGAAGTTTTTAATAAATAAAAAAATAAAATAAAAAAATAAAATAGAAAAAAATAAGCATACTTTCTGCTCCTTTTTTGGAAACAAGAGGTTTGACCTAGGGAATGGTTGCCTTCAGGATACTTGGCCTCGGGTGGGTTCACTGCCTAAAGAACAGAATGCTTTTCTCATGAATTAATGACTTGATGTCTCCAGTATTAAAGCAAGTAACTGTTCTAGTTGTCCTTTGTATCATGTTAAAGGAATCTTTTATCTTCTTCCCCCTGTAGTATTGGGGTATAAACGTCTATGAAAAATTAAACACAGGCAAATTTCAGTATTCACTAGGACTCCCTCCTGGTACTATACTGTTTTCTGTTTTATTATTTGCATTGTGTCTTCGTGTTCTTTACTTATTTTTCTAATCTTACCATACCCTGAAAAGTGGTATACTTTTTGAAGTTAGTCCCCAACATACAACAACAAACATTATGAAACAAGAACCTTAGGGGTGAAAGAGAGGTACACATACCTTGGTATTAACCGATAGCTCTCTAATTAAGACTCAAGAGACACTCAACAGTTGGGAAATCACTCCTGGTATGGTAATCTAGCCAATCACCGAGGGTTAGTGAAGTCATGTATCTTGATGGAGAAACTATAATAGCTATTTTACTAAACCAACATAATTCCTAACTACACTCTAAATATGTACCCTTATGGTCATATACTACCCTTCCTCAAAGAAACTTCCCTCTGCAACAGTGGGAGATCATGAAAGGAAACCACAAGGGACTAAAATGCAGAGTACAAGTCACCATGCGTTCTCAGTCCGAACTGGCACATCCACGACACAATTCCTGCACCTAAGGCTCAGGGATCATAGTGAACGAGGGGCAGGAAGACTGTAAAATCCAGAGGAACAGGAAGTTGCTATGAGACCATGTCTCCTAGAATATCTGAGATGATATACCTATGAAGTATCATCAGCATAGATGCCAAAAGGAGACCTGAACAAGGATGACATTCTTGCTAACTTGTAAAATGGAAATCTCATGGGCCTCAATTCTAGACAAAAAACTACAGGCAACCAAAGAATGCTGAAAGTCACCAAATGGTAAGCCAATGAAATAATACACATACAATTAATATACAAACGGAGTAAGAAAGAAATAATGTGATTATTTTAGGGAAAAAAATCTAGTCAGCCTAGTATTTCAGATTAATTTGATTTTCAATAGTTATTGTTTCAAACAAACTGGTCAAAAATTTTCTTAATCAACGGCAATTAACATACAAATAAAATTTCCAATATTTGAGGTTTAGAAATTTAGAAATATGCTTAGAAATATAAAACCCTGTAAAAACAACCACACAATTTCTCATTTAAACCTACATATTTCTCGACTGCAGTTAAATAATTCTTTTAAATAGGAGCATCCCACTTTTACTACTCATTACCCTCAGTCCTGTAAGAGCCCACTGGGAAAGTATATGTGCCTCCTATGTAAAAGCACTTAGCTAGAAAGCTCATTACAGTAACAGATCAGAATGTTAAAGGGAGTACTTTCATGCTGGCTATGGTTAAAAGGATATTTTTGACAAGAGTATGTATCTTGGTGCTAAAGCATATACTCAGCATGTTCAAGGTTCTAGGTTGAAGAACAATTCTATAACAATAAATTAATTTTTAAAGAGCTTTTTGTTAAAATAGTTCATGTTTATATACAACTTCAAAATTTCAACTGTACCTCATCCTGAAGTTCATCACCACTTTTAACAGAAGCAAGCATGTCATACAAGGTACAGCAGAGATCTTCAATTCTTGGCGCTTCAGTCATTTCCTTTGAGGTTGCATTTAAGTACTTCTCAACTTCACACCACAAAAAGGTACCATTTGTCTTTTCTACGGGTTTGAGTTCTGGGGTGTAGTGCTCCTGAAAATGTTCATTCAAGAACTTCTTGTAGTCTAAGCTTATAGTTTTCTGGGCTTCACCATTTATTGGCAATTCATCAAAGTGGTCCAGATCATGCATATCAAAGGAAAATGCTAAGTTTTTACCAAAAAACACTTTATCACTACACTGGTTTTCTGCCATCTGGACAAGAGCAGTCACATCATCTTGACTAAAATGAGAAATAATTCGATTAGTGGCATTACAAGCTGTAGTAGCAGATGACAATGGAAAGGGACCAAACATCTGTCTGATGGCTTTTGTCTCCATGTGACCAACAGAGTCCGTCAAGTGAAATGTCATAAAGAGAAATGCAGCTCCACTTTCAATTTCTTCTCTCCCAATATCTGCTCCAACTATTCAAAAACAAAAACAAGAAAAAAGTATTAGCTCAACTGAATCATCACTCAACTTGGTACTTTCTAAAAAAAGAAAAGAAAAAGAAAAGAAAAAGAAAAAGAAAAGAACCTTCCACTTTTTTGATTGAAATCAATTTAGGAATAAAAAAGTCCATTCCCAAATTCCCAAAGAACAATCTTTGATCAACAAAGAGCATTTTAGTTCAACCAACCATTCATTAGTCTATATTAAATACTGAAGCTACCTAATAAAAACACTTGCCTCTTTTTAAAAATGAGCTATGAATTAAAATTTATTTAAAAATTAAACATTAATTTGATGATAAACTATAGTAAGATTTTAAAATACTTCAGAATTACAAACATGAAATTCAAAGGAAACCTCACATACTCATAGTTTTCTTTCCAATTTGTACAACAGACTTAAATGACAAGAAATAATTGCAAATAAGCCTATACAGCACTCATTCAAAACATTTCATAGCACCAGGATATGTGTGTGTGTGTGTGTGTGTGTTTAAAACAAATCTAATTTACCATACCATACAATATGAAAGAAGTTTGCTATGTTAAAGCAGACGAAAAACTTCACAGAGGTAAATGATCAGACCCTATTTTTAAAGTGTCAACTTCCCATATACAATTTTCTTAAATAAAGAGAAAACAATTAAATTTCAAAAATTTCAGAGAATAATCTTAAAATAGAAAAAAAAAGAATTTAAATTTTCAAGAGGCCTTGACATCAATGTGACCTATCTGAACAATAATGGTAAATTTGACAAGACAATAAGCATTTGCATCTTCCTGAAAGGATAGCTCAAATCATCCCTCAAAATACTAAACAGTTCAGATAGCTGGGTCTTCCTACAAGAGCAGGAACTGACCCCATCTTTTATTGTTTGGCTGTTGTCCTCCAGTCCTACTATCTAGAACATGTTTTCTACTATAAAAACAATGTCTTAATATTCAGGACTAGGTCCCTGCCAAATACCATGGAACCCATAAAGTCAACTACTAAGAAAGGAGAGGCATGAGGATCACCTGAGCCCAGTAGTTCAAGACCAGCCTGCGTATTTAAAAAGACCTGGTATTTAAAAAGACATGACTTTTTTTTAAAAAAATTATATAGCTTAAAGGTTTGGGTTTTTAATATTTCTACAGGTAATTTAACAAGGTTGGTATTGTTGACACAAAACTCTAAACAAAAAATGGAATTCATGAGACTGGAGAGATAGCTCAACAATAGATGATCTACTTTTTATTCCCAGGACCCACAAAACAGCTCACAACATCCTTAACTTCACTACCCTCTTCTGGTCTCCATGAGTACTACATGCACATGGTACACAAACATACAGGTATACATGATACCAACATACATAAAACAAAACTTTAAAAATTTTAATGCAATTTATACCTGTATCCAACATTTCAGCACGTAGTATTTCTTTATAAAAACAATTTATTAAAACTTTTTCATTAAGTTAACTTACTTTGTTCTTTAAAAATAATCTTGCTCATGATAAAACAAGAACTCAAGCATGAAAATGTATAAGAAACAACCGAAAATAAGTCATTAAACAAGACTCACAGCAATTCTTTATTTCACATTTTTTTCACTACACTAGGTTCCCTGTAAGTTCATAAGAAGTAGATGTGTGTCTGATTCTATTTATTAAATAAATCTTAATGATAGATAAACTGCTTTAAAAATATAGAAGAAGCATATCACACTACTAACCATGGATTTAACTTAATTTTCCAACAGTAGGTAAGTTACTGGTAAAGTTAAGGAACAATCTTGGAATAATATGTAGAATGAGTGCATATTATTGTCTTGTGTTTTATATTGCTGTGAAGAATCACCATGCTGCCATGCTTCCCACCATGTTGGTAATGGACTAAAACTCTGAAACTATTAGAGACCCCAGTTAAATGCTTTCTTTTATAAGAATTGCCATGATCATGGTGACTGATTAGTTAAGAGAGATATTCTGATTAATTCTAATCAGTAGCAGAGTGAATGAGAGAGGGAGAGAAAGCAAGGAAGATAGAGACAGACAGACAGAGAGATCAACTGACTGACTGAAACTGGGTTACCTTGGCATGGACTATTGAAACCACACAGCTCACTCCCAGGGACAGACTTCCTCCAACAAGGTCACACACCTCCTAATCTTTTCAAACAGTGCCACTCCCTGGTGATCAAGTATTCAAATCTAGGAGTCTATAGGGGCTATTCTTATTCAAACCACCACAGTTACCATAAAAAGTAGTATTAACATGTATGATAAGCAGGAGAAAATTCATGAGTTAACTTTCAATAGGGGAAAAAAATTACAAACTCAGAAAAATCATTACAGATCAAATGCCATGTTTCTAATACAACTGACCTATGTGAAAGCACAATAACCTGTAAAGCACATCCCAAAATGCTTAGGAAGAATCAAAGCGTAAGTCTTTCTCAGGATCGCTTTTACCTGGCAGATAAAGAGCAGAACTGAGTTTTGCTAGCAGGCGCTTTCCTAAATATTAAGAGAACCTTACTGTATAAAACATTTAATGGTGTAGGAGGGCCTTCTGTCTATGTGTTGCTTTCATTGGTTAATAAAGGAACTGCTTTGGGCCTATAGCAGAACAGAGCTAGGCAGAGAAAACTAAAACAGAATGCTGGGAGGAAAAAGGCAGAGTCAGAGAGACGCTATGGATTCCCCAGGGTCAGACATGTTGAATCTTTGCTGGTAAGCCACAGTCACATGGCGATATACAGATTAATAGAAATGGGTTAAATTAAGATGTAAGAGTTAGTCAATAAGAAGATAGAGCTATTGGGCCAAGTAGAGATATTAATGAACATAGTTTCTGTGTGATTATTTCGGTTCTGGGCGGCCTAAAGGAACGAACAGGTGGCTCTTGCAACTAATTGGCGCACCAACGTGTGCTAGCTTAATCAACTAAAAACCTGAGAGAGTGTGAAAAGAAATTGTAGTCACAAAATTACAGATTTTAACACAGCTTCTTGCTGTTCATTGGTGGCATGCCACAGCTCCTTTAAGAGAGATTTTCCTGACTCAGCAGCAGGAAAAAAAAAGCCGTGGCTGTTTTAAAATGCTGGCTTTCTGGGCTATGCTGCCAGTGCAACCTCTGGGTCTTTGGGGAAATGAAGCATTTGAGTGTGGTTAGTGAGCAGAATGCTGCAACTTGCTTAATGGCAGCAAGGACCGGCTGTGTGGATAGAGACAGGGCACTGTGCATGTCTCTCAGAGGCAGTAAGCAGCTCTGCCATGCTGGACTGTGCTGAACAACTATGCTGAGTGAGAAGGAAGTACCATATTTGACCTAGTAATGTCACATCTTAGATTCTTAAGTGCTTAGCATTTTAAGAAGTGCCTCTGGTCAGAAAATAATTATAGATATTGCAAAACAGACAAATCCAGATGAGTCATAGTGTTGGATAAATGTACGTAGGCTTGAGAGAGAGAAGAAAAAGAGAATAGAGAATCATAAAATAAAGTTAATACTTTAAAAGAAATGGGTAAAGTCTTTAAAGAGACAGAGTACAGATAGTCATAGATTAAGAAATAAAAAAATAGACACATAAAAATGAAAAATTCAGAGTCTGCATTATGTATATTATTGTGCTATCTTTGAATTTTTTGACTGTGAATAGGCTAAGTACAGAGAGACATTTTATTATATGGGCTGGTAAGCTAAGCCAGCATGTATATTATAAAGGTATCATGATTTACAAATTTAGGTCTAAGGATAAGCTGCTTTGGAAAAGAGGTTCTTCTCTTCTTTCTACACAGGATGAGAACCCGTGGATTGCTTCCAGACCAATATGGTTTGATAGAGGATGACCCCCTGAAAGGTTACCATGAACACCCTCAAAAAATTACTTTGCCCAACTGCTAACTGAGATGAACCCAGCATTCAGGATAGACCAATAGACCTGATTAACAGTGCCCCAAACAGCAGGAAGCAGTATGGACAGAACTATGCCCATACTACCAAATATTGTCTATAAATATTTGTTTACATTTAAAGGGGGATATGCTATAAAGGTCTGCATTGGTATGGATCTTGCTTTATTGATACAAATTTAAGGTCAATTTGTTATTCCATATATATGTATTTCTGATCATGATTAAGGTATTATGTCTGTCCAGCTTATTTAAAAATGTAATGTATAATTAAGAAATAATTTAATAAGGTTAATAGACAATCATGTATAATAGTTAAGATTGTAGTCATGTTAGTTAGGTTTTCTAGATAGACAAAGATATATTTGTTAGTTAGGTATTCTTCAAATCTTTCAGAGATTTTCAGAATATGGCATTTAAAATATAATATCTTAGGACTTTTCACAACAATGAGACACATCTGCTCCTGGCAATATCAATTACTTCAAGAGGAAGATGGGCATCAAAGAGGCTCCTTAGACATTTGGGCAAGAAAGTGCTCATTCCTGAACTGCTTAACTGTACATGCAAGATCCACAGAGAAATAACTGCTGAACTTGCCTAAACATGAGATGGCCCTTCAAGGTTCTTGTTTCATAAAACAGTCTGCTAGACATTCTACAGGACACAGAAAAATGTGACAGACAAACTGCCAGTACAGGTGGAACTGTCTCTGAAATTTCCTGCTTTGTGAAAAAGTCTGCTGGATACTATGACCTATAGGCTGAAGATGGATGCCCCAATGGTACAGAAGAACTTTGGATAATGATCCAGTTAGCGAGATGTCTCTGTCAATTCTAGAGTTTTGGAAGTTGCTTAAAATGTACTTCCTGTTTACTTAGGTAATATTATATGTTTCTGGAGTAACATATATGTAATATTATATGTTTCTGGAGTCTTTGATGGAGCTGAAGAATTTATAGTTATAGTTTTCCTTAGTTATAATAAAAGATAAGTAGATATAAATATTGTAACTGTAGTTCTTGCTTGATACCTGTTTTGTTATATGTAGTTTTGCTATATTACAGTGAAAGCCTTCCTTTTTGTTTAAACAGAATAGGGAAAAGGTGTAGGAGGTCCTTCTGTCTATGTGTTGCTTTCATTGGTTAATAAAGGAACTGTTTGGAGCCTATAGTAGAGCTGTGGGGGAACAGAGCTAGGAGGAAAAATTAAAGGGAATGCTGGGAGAAAGAAGGCGGAGTCAGGAAGACACTATGGAGCTGCCAGAGTTAGACATGCTGAATCTTTGCCAGTAAGCCACTTCCACATGGTGATATACAGACTAATAGAAATGGGTTAAATTAAGATATAAGAGTTAGCCAATAAGAAGCTAGAGCTAATGGGCCAAGCAGTGATTTAATGAATATAGTTTCTGTGTAATTATTTCGGTTCTGGGTGGCTGGGATGAATAAGTGGATCCTGCAACAATTTAAAATTCACTTTTTCAACAGCCTTTCCTAGTAGTTAAGAAAGTCTTCAAAAAAGTGAAAATTTTTTAATTTGAAAATTGAATTAAAATATCTATCAAGACTTGTGCCCTTACATAAAAAACATTAAAGTTAAAAGTAGTCAACAAATAAATGAGTTTTCTAATGAGTTAGAGCTTCATTGTTTGGTAAAGTAATAAATTTACTTGTGGTATTTAGTAAACTCAAAACTCCATTTGTGATTTCATTAAGTATTCTGAAGAATTATTATAATGGAGCTAAGGATACTATTTTTTAAAAAAACCTTAGTCAGCTCTCTTCCCCCCTCCCCTCTGGGGCCACAAGATCTCCCCAGAGCTGCTCCCTTGCACACTGGGCCTGGACTGTGGGCTCAGGCCGGCAGGGGCATTTCCTTTGCTTTGAGAACCTGCCTGAGGACAGGTAAGCTCTGTCTCAGCTCAGCCACACTCCTGGCCAGCAAGAGACAGTGATCTTCTAGCAGACATCCATTGGAGGAGGGGTGAGTTTTCTCCTATCCCGAGGGCTTTGGCTGGGAGGAATTCAGACTTTCCCCGCCCCCCTCGACTTTCTGATCACCACACAGAGGCGGGTCCTCCCTGCGGAGCTCTCCCAAATCCTTTCCCAGCCTATATCCAGGTACACCTTCCTCTCTTTCTCCCTCCCCTCTGGGGCCACAAGATCTCCCCAGAGCTCTCCCTTGCACGCTGGGCCTGGGCTGTGGGCTCAGGCCGGCAGGGGCAGTTCCTTTGCTTTGAGAGCCTGCCTGAGGACAGGTAAGTTCTGTCTCAGCTCAGCCACACTTCTGGTCAGCAAGAGACAGTGATCTTCTAGCAGTCATCCATTGGAGGAGGGGTGAGTTTTCTCCTGTCCCGAGGGCTTTGGCTAGGAGGAATTCAGACTTCCCCCCCCCATCGACTTTCTGGTCACCAGGCAGAGGAGGCTCCTCCCTGCAGAGCTCTCCCGAATCCTGTCCCAGTCTTTATCCAGGCACACCTTCCTCTCTTCCCCCCTTCCCTCTGGGGCCACAAGATCTCCCCAGAGCAGCTCCCTTGTGCGCTGGGCCGGGGCTGTGAGTGCAACTCGGCAGGAGGGAGTGCCTGTATTTCAATAGATTACCTGCCAAAAGGTAGACCTTCTGTCAGTGAAGTCCCTGCCCAACAAGGGAAACTGACCCGCTACGAGAAGTTCCAATAGAGAGCATTTGAACGAAGAGATGGGCAGACGCCAAGGCAAGACCTCCTCCAACAATCTGAAAAACAACATGAAAACACCAGATCCCAACGACCCTACAACAGAAGGTCTTGAACCTCTTAATTCAGAAGAAGTGGACAAAAATGCCATTATGAAAGCAATAGAGTCCCTTAAACAGGATATGAATAACTCCCTTAAAGAACTGGATGAGAAGTACAACAAAAAGATTGAAGAAATGAGTAAAGAAATGGATGAGAAATATAACAAAAAGTTCGAAGAAATGAGTAAATCCATGAATGATACACTGGGAAACCAAGAAAAAACAATCAAACAGGTAATGGAAACAGTTCAAGAATTGAAAACTGAAATGGAGGCAATGAAGAAAACACAAAACGAGGGCCGGCTGGATATGGAAAATCTAGGTAAATGAACAGAGACTACAGAATCAAGCATAACCAATAGGATACAAGAGATGGAAGAACGAATCTCAGAGTCTGAAGATACCATAGAGAAAATAAATGCTCTGATCAAAGAAAACAGCAAATTCAATAAATTCTCATCACAAAACATTCAAGAAATCTGGGACACAATTAAAAAACCAAATCTAAGAATAATAGGGATCGAAGAAGGAGAAGAACTGCAGATCAAAGGGCCAGAAAATATATTCAACAAAATTATAGAAGAAAACTTTCCCAACATAAAGAATGATATTCCTATGAAGGTTCAAGAAGCATACAGAACACCGAATAGACTTGATCAAAAAATAAACATCCCCTCGCCTTATAATAATCAAAACACAAAGCATACAGATTAAAGAAAGAATATTAAGAGCTGCAAAGGAAAAAGGGCAAGTAACTTATAAAGGTAAACCTATCAGACTTACACCAGACTTCTCTATGGAAACCATAAAAGCCAGAAGGTCCTGGATAGAGGTACTGCAGAAACTAAGAGAGCATGGATGCAAACGCAGACTACTATACGCAGCCAAGCTATCGTTCACTATCAATGGAGAAAACAAAATATTCCAAGATAAGAACAAATTTAAACAATTCGTAGCCACAAACCCAGCCTTAATGAAAGTAATAGAAGGAAAATCACAACCCAAGGAATCCAACATTGCCAACATTACCTACAATAACTCAGACATCTAGCGACCCTTCACGACCTTAACTCAAAAAAGGTACACATACAAACTCTATTAAACAAATAAACAAAAAATAATAATAACCGGAGTCAACAACCACTGGTCATTAATATCACTTAATATTAATGGACTCAATTCACCTATAAAAAGGCACAGACTAAGAGATTGGATAAGAAAACAGGATCCAACATTCTGCTGTTTACAAGAAACACACCTCAAACACAAAGATAGATATCTACTCAGAGTAAAGGGCTGGGAAAAGGTTTTTCAAGCAAATGGACCTAAGAAACAAGCAGGTGTGGCCATTTTAATTTCCAACAAAATTGACTTCAAACTAAAATCAATCAGAAGAGATGGAGACAGACATTTTATACTCATAACAGGAACAATTCATCAGGAGGAAGTCTCAATCCTGAATATCTACGCCCCTAATATAAAGCCTCCTACTTTTCTAGAACTCAAGGCAGTCATCAAACCACAGACACTAATAGTAGGAGACTTCAACACTCCTCTCTCACCAATGGACAGGTCAATCAGACAGAAACCTAACAGAGAAATAAGAGAATTACTGGAGGTATTGAATCAAATGGACTTAACAGACATCTATAGAACGTTCCACCCAAATAGGAAAGAATAAACCTTCTTCTCTGCAGCTCATGGAACCTTCTCGAAAATTGACCACATACTCGGTAACAAAGCAAACTTCCACAGATACAAAAAAATATTAGTAACCACCTGTGTCTTGTCAGACCACCATGGATTAAAGTTAGAATTCAACAACAGTGCTACCCCCAGGAAGCCAACAAATTCATGGAAGTTGAACAGTCAACTACTGAATCACCCCTGGGTCAAGGAAGAAATAAAGAAAGAAATTAAAGTCTTCCTTGAATTTAATGAAAATAAAGACACAACATACTCAAACCTATGGGACACTATGAAAGCAGTGCTAAGAGGAAAGTTCATAGCACTAAGTGCCCAATTAAAGAAAACGGAGAAAGCACACATTGGAGACTTAACAGCACACTTGAAAGCTCTAGAAAAAAAAGAAGCTGATTCACCCAGGAGGAGTAGAAGACTGGAAATAATCAAACTGAGGGCTGAAATTAACAAAATAGAAACACAGAAAACAATCCAAAGAATCAATGAATCAAAAAGCTGTTTCTTGGAGAAAATCAACAAGATCGATAAACCCCTATCCAAATTAATCAAACGGCAGAGAGAGAACATGCAAATTAATAAGATCAGAAATGAAAAGGCGGACATAACCACAGACACAGGAAATTCAGAGAATCATTAGATCTTACTACGAAAATTTATATGCCACAAAGTTGGAAAATGTAAAAGAAATGGACATTTTTTTAGATAAGTACCATATACCAAAGTTGAACCAAGACCAGGTGAACAATCTAAACAGACCTGTCAGTCGTGAAGAATTAGAAGCTGTTATTAAAAATCTCCCTACCAAAAAATGCCCAGGACCAGATGGTTTCAATGCAGAATTCTACCAGAACTTCCAGGAAGAGCTAATACCTATACTCCTTAATGTATTTCACAATATAGAAACAGAAGAGTATTGCCAAACTCTTTTTATGAGGCTACAGTTACCCTGATACCAAAACCACACAAAGACACAACCAAGAAAGAGAATTACAGACCAATCTCACTCATGAACATTGACGCAAAAATATTCAATAAAATACTGGCAAACCGAATCCAAGAATACATTAGAAAAATTATCCATTATGACCAAGTGGGCTTCATCCCAGAGAGGCAAGGCTGGTTCAACATATGCAAATCTATCAATGTAATCCATCATATAAATAAACTGAAAGAAAAAAACCATATGATCATTTCATTGGATGCTGAAAAAGCATTTGACAAAATTCAACACCCATTTATGATAAAGGTGTTGGAGAGACTGGGGATACAAAGATCATACCTAAATATAATAAAAGCAATATACAGCAAGCCGTCAGCTAACATCAAATTGAATGGAGAGAAACTCAAAGTCTTTCCACTAAAATCAGGAACACGACAAGGCTGTCCACTCTCACCATACCTCTTCAATATAGTGCTTGAAGTTCTAGCAATAGCAATAAGACAACATAAGGGGATCAAGGGGATACGAATTGGAAAGGATGAAGTTAAACTTTCGTTATTTGCAGACGATATGATAGTATACATAAGCGACCCTAAAAACTCTACCAAAGAACTCCTACAGTTGATAAACACCTTTAGTAATGTGGCAGGATACAAGATCAACTCCAAAAAATCGGTAGCCCTCCTATACACAAAGGATAAAGAAGCAGAGAGGGCAATCAGAGAAACATCACCTTTCATGATAGCCACAAATAGCATAAAGTATCTTGGGGTAACTCTAACCAAGGAAGTGAATGACCTATTTGACAAGAACTTTAAGTCTTTGAAGAAAGAAATTGAGGAGGATACCAGAAAATCGAAAGACCTCCCCTGCTCTTGGATTGGGAGAATCAACATAGTAAAAATGGCAATTCTACCAAAAGCAATCTATAGATTCAATGCAATTCCCCCATCAAAATTCCATCAAACTTCTTCACAGACCTGGAGAGAACAATAATCAAGTTTATATGGAAAAACAAAAAACCCAGGATAGCCAAAACAATCTTATACAATAAAGGAACTTCTGGAGGCATTACAATCCCTGACTTCAAACTCTATTACAGAGCAACAGTATTGAAAACAGCTTGGTATTGGCATAACAACAGAGAAGTAGACCTATGGAATCGAATAGAAGACCCAGGTATTAACCCACAAATGTATGAACACCTGATTTTTGACAAGGGAGCTAAAGCTATACAATGGAAGAAGGATAGCATCTTTAACAAATGGTGCTGGCATAACTGGATGTCAACCTGTAGAAGAATGAAAATAGATCCATATCTATCACCATGCACAAAACTCAGATCCAAATGGATTAAAGACATCAACATTAATCCGACCACTTTGAACCTGATAGGAGAAAAAGTAAGAAGTAGTCTACAAGACATAGGCACAGGAGACCACTTCCTAAGCAGATCCCCAGGAGCGCAGACAATAAGAGAAACAATAAATAAATGGGACCTACTGAAACTGAGAAGCTTCTGTAAAGCAAAGGACACTGTCAGTAAGACAAAAAGGCTACCTTCTGACTGGGAGAAGATCTTCACAAACCCCTCAACAGACAAAGGTCTGATTTCCAAAATATACAAACAACTCAAGAAACTAGACACTAAAACTCTAATTAACCCAATTAAAAAATGGGGTACTGAACTGAACAGAGAATTCACAACAGATGAACTTCGAATGGCTAAAAAGCACTTAAGGTCATGCTCAACCTCCTTAGCGATCAGGGAAATGCAAATCAAAACAACTTTGAGGTATCATCTTACACCTGTCAGAATAGCCAAACTCAAAAACACCAATGATAGCCTATGCTGGAGAGGATGTGGAATGAGGGGAACACTCATCCATTGTTGGTGGGAATGCAAACTTGTGCAGCCACTGTGGAAATCAGTGTGGCGGTTTCTCAGGAAACTGGGAGTCAACCTCCCTCAGGACCCAGCAATTCCACTCTTGGGAATATACCCAAGAGATGCCCTAACATACTACAAAAGCATTTGTTCAACTATGTTCATAGCAGCACTATTTGTAATAGCCAGAACCTGGAAACAACCTAGGTGCCCCTCAATAGAAGAATGGTTAAAAAAGGTGTGGAGCATATATACATTAGAGTTTTACTCAGTGGTAAAAAATAATGACATCTTGACTTTTGCATGCAAATGGATGGAAATAGAAAACGCTTTACTGAGTGAGGTAAGCCAGACCCAAAAAAAGGATTATGGTATGTATTCACTCATAAGTGGATTCTAACCGTAATTAAAGGTCTTTGAGCCTATTATTCGTGATCCTAGAGAAGCTAAATAAGAAGGTGAACCTGACGAAAATCATGTAGCTATCCTCCTGGAGATTGGAAATAGACAAGAGTGCCAGGTAACCTCGGGTGCATGTGGGGGTGGGGGGGGCTGTTGGAAGGGGAGAGGGTTAGAGAGAAGGGAGTAGGGGAGGAATGGGGAAAGATCGGCGGACTGGGATGGGGGGGAGGGAGGAAGGATGGATATGGGATCAGGGAAGTATATACCTCAACTAAGGGAGTCATTTTAGGGTTTACAAGAGACTTGAGTATAAAGGGGATCCCAGGTCCAAGGAGAGATCCCCAGATTGTTCTCTGGACAGAGGAGAGGGTGCCTGAACTGGCCTTGGCCCACAACCATACTGATGAACATTTTGCTCCCTAGGTCCAAACGAGAGGCAGAAGGAAGGAGAACGTGAACAAGGAGGGCAAGAGCAGAGGAAACCTTCATCCGACGTTGGATGGCGATACAGACGGACACCCATATTGGAGCACCGGACGGAACCCTCTATGGTCCAAATGAGGAGCAGAAGGATGAAGAAAATGAAAAAAGAAATCAGGACTGCGACGCACGCCATCACCCACTGATACAAGGAGACTGATCTAATGAGAGTTCACCAAGGCCAGCTGGACTGGAACTGAATGAGCACGTGATCTAACCAGATTCTCTGAATGTGCCGGATTCCCTGGATGTGGCGGGCCCGGAGTCTTTCTGAAAAGCCATTGATAATGACACTGGGACTTGTTTCCTTTGCATATACTGGATTTTGGGGATCCAGTCTGTTTGGATACTCACCTTCCTGGACCTGGAGGGAGGGGGGAGGAACTTGAACTTCCCACAGGGCAGGAAACCCTGACTACAATTAGGGATGGAGAGGGAGGAGGAGAGGAAGTGGGGGAAGTGGGAGGGTGTTGGGAGGAGGGGCGGAAATGGAAACTTTTATAATTTAATAAACTTTAAAAAAAAAAAAACCTTAGTCAAATCCTAGTAGCCTCAATATCTTATAAACAAAGATAACAAGAGCAGGAAGGTTACATCATATCAGGGCAAACCATATACTTTGTATGTTTATTATTATTTTTTCTTTCTTAAAATACAGCGTGACTAACAAAAATATCATAAATATCTTCACATCATACTCTGTTTCCTCTAGACTCATGCAAACTCAATTTTCCTACTGCTCTAAAACTTCAGAAAAAGATAAGAAGCAAAACATGCATATCCTTTATATTTTAGTCTAACAGTAAGGACATTCTATTCAATACTATACTGGATTATAAAACAGTAAGACTTAAATGATATATTGAAGCCCGGACACTAATTTTTTAATCTGATGATTACAGTCTTCAATTCAAGAAATATAATTGAAACACTCACTAATATTTTAATAAGGAAGAAAATTATCAACCTCAGTATGTAAAGACCTAAACTCTCTCTTCAAAGAGATCTCCTGAGAAAACTTATCACCTGATTTGGCAAAAGAATCTACTTAAAACTCTAAAATATACAAGGCACTAGTTCAAGCTGAGCAGGGAAAGGAACAAGCACAATAAGATCCTAGTAGCAAAAAAAAAAAAAATACATTCTGGTAGCAATTAAATATAAACAAGAAAAATAATATGAGAAATATTATGTATATTAAGGAGAGATGTTCAATAAAAAAAATTACAGCTGGGTAGTGCTGGCACACACCTTTAATCCCAGTACTCAAGAGACAGAGGCAGGCAGATCTCTATAAATTTAGGCCAGCCTATTCTACAGATTGAGTTCCAAGATAACCAAGTCATAGCTTTTACACAGAGAAACCCTGTCTTGAAAATCTATAAAAATAAATAAATAAATAAATAAATAAATAAATAACACCAAAAGAAGGAGGAGGAGGAGGAAGAGGAGAAAGAGACAGAGGGAGGAGATAATGGAGGAGAAGAAAAATTGCTACATGACTTGAAATCAGAAGGCTACCATAGGTTACAGTGATGAAGCAATGTTCTAGTTGAGTTCAAATGACAAAGAACATCTATCTCTAGTATGGTAGAAGGGAAATTTTTCCCAGATCAGTAAGCAGTATACAGTTCTCCAGACACAGGCATGGAAATTATGAGGAAATGAGAGAAAGTTAACAGTCAGCTGCTCATTGGGGAAAGCAAAGATAATTTGGGTAAGGCCAGGAATACATGAGACAGAAAATGAGTTCAGAGTTCTGGAAGTATAAATTTGATGGATTTGAGAAAGATGGAACTACAGAAGCGTTAACTATCAAAAATTTAGAATGACACCACGCATCCCAATGTACAAACTTAGAAATTTTATTACAAATTCAGCTTAGTTTTACTTAGATTTGTTTGTACCCTTTTGAGAGTAAGCTTGCATTAAATATCAAGTATTATAGTTTCAAATTACAATTTTCTGTAAATATAATCAACTAATGAGAATGTTAGTAAAACTTAGGAGCTGAAGCGGTCAAAGTACAAGTTATGTTCTCGTCTGCACTAGGTGACCACCTGTTTGGAGACTGAACTTTGAATGTTTGGAGCAATTAACTGTATACAATTGGTTGTGTACTTCTACCCCCACCACATTGTCCTACATTCATTAACAGATAAGACTGTCCTATATGCAACTGGGAATATCTAGTGGGAAACTGCAGATTTTTACCATATATTACTAATGCATATGGCAAAATCTAACTTATAAGGAATCTATTTTAGAACCATATTGGTTTTGTTAAGGACTATACCAATTTGTTTTGCAGCTTGTAGTATATCTTTTAAGTCTTCATTTATACTTTGCATTTTATTCTTCTCTAGTTTTTCATTCAAAAATTTGACTATCTTCTTCCATGTGAGGCCCAATTCTAAAACTTGTTCATGAAGTTTGGATCGCTTCAGCTGAAAAAGAGAGTATAACATAGAAATATTCTGGTTAAAGTTTTTCTCCAATCCATTATTTATCATGTATAATTTGCATTACATAATAGCTATTTTGCACTACCCAGATATCAAAGTTGTATCTACTCAAACATAAATTAATTATTCTCAGAAAGAACATAATTCAACAGGTCACAGATTGAGCTGTGCAAGGAAAAAATGCTTTAAAATAAATGTTTACTGTTTTAATTATAAAGGATATACCAAATAAAATTCATATACCAAGGTAGAAAGTTCAATAATCCTAAGCTGACATGAAAACATCCCATCATATTCATTTCCTTTTCTGTTTTTAATATGATTATAAAAATACGTTTTGACAAAAGGCATTCGAAGACTATTAGAGTCCCCTTATTAGTCATTTCAACACAATGAAATAGCACTGTTTTCCAAAGCATGACCCAGGAACTAAAGGTTAGATATAGATTGTTTTCTATATACACTCTTTTCTTGAAACCATAAATCTTTTCCTTCTCAAGAATTGATTACAAAATGCAATAAAAGTTTCATGTCAGATCTCTGGCTTTGATCCATTGACAAAAGTCATGAAACAATCTAACAAAATAAAGAACTGGTGAGTCAAGCAAAGACCTATAACTTTACTCCTGCTTGCACTGACGATGCTCATTATTCATTACTTTTCTTCAATTTTATAATCTCAAGTGAGGTCGGGCAATTTGAGTTAAGAAGAGAATAGGAAAAGGTATATTTGAAATAGACTGGCCATACAATGGCTTTAGCTGTTATAATGATGTCATAGGTACAATGATTCATTTTAACTTTCATCTCTACTATTGTATATGGTGAACACTATCTACGATTTAAAAGTCACATTAAAACAAAATTTACTAAATATGCCATTTTCCATTCTCGGATAGCAAAAGTATTTAAAAAACTAAAGTAATAAATAAATGACATGGGGGAAAGGTATGTAGTCTTTATGTTCTTAAACTGCAAAATCTTTGTATTATCAATAGTTCAGAATAATTTGCAAGGCCTTAGGAAAGTAAAAACAGAAAACAAAGTATATTAATATTCATTAAGAATATATATTATAATTTTTATATTTATTACCGTAAGAAATGTAAGAATCATTGTGAAGAGTGTTTTATGGTATGACACAATTCTGCATCATTAGAGGGAAGTCTACCAAAAGGCTGGTAAGAAGAAGTTAACTTTAACATTGTATAAAGACTGCATCAATGAAGTTTCAGCCTACCAGGAAATTATGATGTCACTCTGCAATAAAGTTAACTGAAAAGCCAAAAATATAAAAAAAAAAAAACCGCTTTAAATTTTTCTTTTAAAGAAGAGCATTGAGGTCTTTATAAACTACCTCCTATATTCCCACATACAATAAATATATCATGAGGACTATAATCCTTGATTATGATGCCAAACATTTAACTTTTCTACCAGAGTCAATGTATCATTTACAGATTTAAGACTCCATAAATTTCATTCTTAATATGAAATATGTATGTATGTATGACAGCTTTTGATCATTTACCTTTTCAAACAGTATACAATATAATCATATTCAGAAAGAAATATAATTTAAAGATTAAAATAAGTAAACTCCTTACATTAGTCAAAATCTATGTATTATGAGCTAAATTGCTTCTCCTCAGAATTCATATTGAAATTCTAACCTCCTACCTCAGCAAGCGATTAATGTCATAGTCCCATCTGATTGATTTAATTACAGAAAAACATACTATGGACACTCAAGAATACCAGGGATAAGCTTCTACAGAGGAAAGATCCTGGGAGACACAATATGAAGACTCTTATCTACAATCCATAGACGAGTTTCCAGGGAAAAGAGTCTTTGCCTTGATTCTGAACTTGAAACTCCAGATCTACAGAATACAAAATTTGTGTTGGCAGAGCCATCAAAACTATTTTATTTTATATTAGTCTATATAAATAAATGTATCATAGATTAAGAACTTTTCTAAGAGTCTCACTTGCAAATATTTTACATAGAATTTGCAATACATCTTAGTATAATTTACTTTTCATAATGTATTTAGAATTACATATGACTTATTTTTATAAAACTTACCTATATAATTAAGTTTATTTTTAGAAGAAATTCACTGTGAAACCATATGCCCTAATTTGTTGCTCAGAAATTGCAGTCATTCAATCAATATAAAAAGTGACTGGCGTTCTTTCCATAAAACTCCAAAGTGCTAACCACGTTGTCCAGGTAGAAGCTATGTTTATAGTGAACATAAACTTAGCGCTATGTACTATAAAGCTGAGTCATGTAAGGAAGTTTGTCCACATCAGTCATTTTCAGTTAGTTTTACATTACTGTTAAAAATTTGGAGTTCCAAACATTTTTATTATTACCATTTATTTCTAAAGTTTTGATCATAATAAGGCCTTACAACTAACTTCTTTAAGCATTGAATGTACTCTTATCAATTATATGGATAAGTCAACTATGAGACCAACTATAAAACTTGAAATTATTCCTATGTTAAGGTTCATGTGCAAAGAATTTAACAGGAGACTTAAAAACATGCCTAGTTGATTCAAAATAAATGTAAACTAAATCACAAAATTAACAGAAAACATGAAGGCCTGTATTTGATTATTCCCTTTGATAGCAGTCAGAGGTGTTTAACATTAAGTATACTTCAATAAAAACATCAGTATACTCAATCTCCTTCTCAGGACAGAAATAAGATAAAATGTTCATTTTAAGCATATACAATGAAAAAAATGAAATGTCAAATATTTATCCATACTCTTTGTTTTTAATGGTTTTCACCTAAAAACATTTACCTTTAAGTCAGCTACTTCTTCATTATAATTATCTTGCTTGGTGACATTTGAAAAGGAGCGCAAGGCTCCTGTGAGCCGAGGTAAAGCCATCTTTTACTCAATCAGTGATCCATAGAAACAAGAAACTCGAAACTGAAACAAAACACAATGATATTTATCTGTTTAGAAATGACACAGATAATCAAACTCAACAAACTGACCTATACGAGAAAAATAAAAAACACCAGAAGCACTTGCTACCAATTTTAGTTTCTTAAGTATAGAATAAAATCTCCCAGCACAAAAAAACCAGATGTGCTAGAAACTATAACAATTCTATCACATCAGACAAAACAGACTTTAGAGCAAAAGGTAAAACAAAGATTCTAAACAGTAATAAAAGACAACATATATAAAAAGTTTTTCGTTCATATGCATGGCTTTAAAAATTAAAAATTAAAACAGACCTCCAGAAAGAAATGGAAAGTCCAGCATCAATGTGCAGTACAAAGACATCAATGACTGATGGCTCAATTCACATGCCACCCCCAAACCCTATCCCTATCAAAATTCAATAAAGATACACACAGAAACATATACTTTATGATTAAAAATATACATAATGTACATTTGAAAATTTTAATTACATTGCACACACGTGTGCACATGTGTGTGTGCACGCCTCTCTGTGTGTGTTTGTGTGTGTGTGTGTGTGTGTGTGTGTGTGTGTGTGTGCGCGCGCGTACAGGCATTTACCTGCCATGGTACAGAGAGATCAAAGAACAACTGTGGGAGATGGTTCTCTCCTATCTTATTAGATCCCAGGATTATCAGGCTTGGCAGCCTTTACCTGCTGAGTCATCCATCTTGCTGACCATGAAACAGTTTTAAAACAGTATGTTGTATACAACAGTATAAAGTCTCAACAAATTTCAAATGGTATTACATAAATCAGGAAATGATGTGGGATTCCCCTCTATATGCTGTGAATACCACTGGTTAATAAAGAACTCTCTTAGGCCTGTACATGCTAGAATGTGTGTGTGTGGGGGGGGGGGGGGTTGCATGGGACACTAAACTGAATGCTGGGAGAAAGAAAGCAGAGTCACACAAGATGCCATGTAGCCGCCAGAGGGGAAAGACGCAAGCTGCCAGCTGGAAACTTGCCGGTAAGCCACGAACCTCATGGTAAAATATAAAATAATGAAAATGAGTTAAATTAAGATGTAAGAGCTAGTCCATAAGAAGCGAGAGCTAATAGGCCAAGCAGTGATTTAATAGAGTTCTGTATAATTATTTCGGGAGTCTGAGTGGCCAGGAAATGAACAAGCAGCCTCATACAACAAGGAAATAATATTTTAACAATGTCCAGAAGTATCAAATCTACTCTGGAGCTCAATGTGACCAAGTTAGTTTGTTGACCTCTTATAGAAGTCATTCTCTTAACAAAATGTAATTAAATAAGAAGCAAAATGCAAGACATTAAAAACAAAGGAGAGAGCATGAAGATGAGTGAGAACTTGCTAGAATAGCTAAAGAACTGTACCTCACAATAGAGAAATTCTATAGAGAAAGTAAAATGACTCAACTTGTAAGTAAATTCTCCTGCTAGAGGACTCCAAGTTCTAGCTACTCAGCGGGAATACAGATAGGTGAGCAGCTGTGATAAAATTAACATGGATGGAAAACAAATTCTTGTGCACCAGCAGAATTTCCAGGCTCTTGGGCAACAGTACAAAAGCTTAGACAGGGACACAGGGATAACAGTAGAAGCAGAAGCAGTTTACTAAGAATGAATATCTTGAAATTTGCAGGCAAATGGATGGAGCTAGAAAACATCATATTGAATAAGATAACCCAGACCCAGAAAGACAATTATATGGACTCACTGATAATTGGTTTTTAAACACAAAGCAAAGAAAACCAGCCTACAAATCACAATCCCAGAGAACCTAGACAACAATGAGGACCCTAAGAAAGACATACATACATGGAAAGTAGAAAAAGACAAGATCTCCTGAGTAAATTGGGTACCATGGGAGAGGGTAGAGGCAGGGAAGGGAGCAGAGAAAAATGTATAGCTCAATAAAAATCAGTTAAAAAAAAAAGAAAACAATGAATAAACTTGCAAGGAGGAAGAAGGCCAGACCTGTGATGAATATTAGAAACTAAACAGCAGGCCGACAAGACAGTTCAGTGACAGGTGTGCCAGCTAAGGCATGTGACCTGAAGTAGATCCCTGAGACCCATCACATGATGGAGAAAACCAGCTGCCCCAACTGTTCTCTCTCTCTCTCTCTCTCTCTCTCTCTCTCTCTCTCTCTCTCTCTCTCTCTCTCACACACACACACACACACACACACACACACACACACACACACATGCACCAAATAAAACACAAAAAGAAAATCTTTTAAAAGATGGCTAATGCTGTAGGAAGAATGAGGACTTTTATGCCATATTTCTCAATCTTTCTCCTTTATGTTCTATCAGTTACATGCCAGCCTATGCTGGGCAGGTTGCAGCATTTCCTCTATCAAATGTTATCTTTCACATGTTAATCTCTCTTTGGAATGAGGTTCTATTGAAATTCACATCACAGTCTTCTGTTCCAAGATAATTCTGGGAGTAACATTTAAATGTTTCTAACATTGAGTAATATATTCTTGAAGCATTTGAAAGGGAAAGAAGTAAACCAGAAGTTAGCGGACAGTTTCTCAAACTTTATTGTGCACTAGTCACCTAGAAGATTCTTTTTTTAACCATGGGTGTTTTATTTTCATGTATGTCTGTGAACCACATGCCTGTGGAGGTCAGGCTAGGGCACTGGGTCCCCAGGGACTAAAGTTACAGTGGTTTTAGCCACTACATTGGTGCTGGGAATCAAACCCAGGTTCCTGTAGCCCTGAGGATTTCATAAAACATAAATCACTGCGGCCTACCAACCTCCTCCTTACTCCCAGTTATCTGATTCATCACATTCTACCACATTCACAAATGATAACACAACAAACCCCATACTTTAAAAATGTCTGGCTTTAAATAAATAAATAAAAATGAAAACAAAAATGATGACTGGCTTAACACAAGAAAGATATCACCTACTCTTAAATTAGTATTCAGTGTCTGTTCACGTCAAAGAAAATCTATGTAGTAAGAATCACTGGTCTCCATTTAGATTCAATCTGTCTCCTACTAGCCTTTCTCAACTATATTCCCTAAAAGATAAAACTGTACTGAAAGTATCTTGATAAACATTTTTTTCCCCTCTGTTCTACTGAGGACTGTACACAGGTAATTTCAGTAGAAAAGCAAGGCACACAAAGAATGCCTTCCAGCACAGAAGTTTACAAAATCAGAAGAATGATGGATACATTGTTTTCAGGATAACAAAAGCCAGAACTCTTCAAAGAAGGTCCTGATACTAAACTCAACATATTCTGCCTTAGAACCTCACAGATTTTAAAATGTAAGCATCAAAACAGGAAATACACGAAGTGTAGAATACACTGTCTCAACATGGTTTTATGGAAAACAGTGTACTTGGGACCACAAATTTCATAATTTTGACTATCTAACAGTAATATGTTGAGAAAGGACTGACAATAAAGTGATGTTGTTTCAAACTATACTGATAGGAAACTTCAAACAGGAATCTGTTCCTTCCTTACATTTTCCTTTAATCACATTTATCTCAAATTAGGAACATCTTGCAGTATATCATGGTTTCAATGTTTAACATATGACTTCAAAAAATAAACATCAACATAACCATTAAACACAAACCAACTTCTTCACCTGGAGTTCATCTGAAAAAACAAAAAGTTTCAAGTCTAGAGCAAAAACACAGCTGTGTAGGATACACTCACAGTAATGTTGTGTCAACACTTCAAGGATAACTTTAATTATTCATAATTCTACCTACCAAACAGATCCTATGTCTCTCTTAAGCAAAAAGAAACTGTCTTAAACAGTCCTTAGAAGTTAGGATACAGATTTGACTCACGGAGAACTCAGAAAGCACAGGAACAGATCATTAAACCTACATATACCTCACACAATATAAAATGTATGCTTGCATATTTTACAAACTTCTATGTGGCTCTCATATCATAATCACTCATTTATATTAACTCCAGGTTACCAACTCAAAGACTAAGGGGGACAGCCTACACAGGCTGACATCAAAAGCCAAAAGTTTCACATTCTACAAGATCCCACATTTC